>NW_010972572.1:4468-134405 GCF_000737465.1 Haliaeetus leucocephalus | reverse complement strand
AGGGTGTTGGGGGGGTAGCCCCCTTGCTGCAAGGGGGCCGGGGGCTGGGAGGGCACCCTCCTTCCTGCAGAGGGGCAGGGTGCTGGAGGGGGGGGTACCCTCCGTCCCTGCGAAGGGGCTGGGGTGGGGGGCACCTTCCTTGCAAGGGGGCAGGGTAGTCTCCTTCTTGCGAGGCGGTGGGTTGATGGGGTGGGGGCTGCCCTCCTTGAAAAAAAGCAGGGTCCTGCTATGGAGGACACCCCTCCTTGCCAGGGGGCAGAGTCCTGGGGTGAGGGGGACCCTTCTTGCAAGGGGGCAGGGCGTTGGGGTGGGGGGCACCCTCTTTGCAAGGGGGCAGGGTGCCCTCGTTCCTGCAAGGGGGCAGGGTCCTGGGGGAGGGGGGTGGCATACCCTCCTTGTAGAACGGCAGGGTGCTGGGGTGGGTGAGGGCACCCTGCTTGCAAGAAGTCAGGGTGCTGAGGTGAGGGGGGGCACCCTCCTCGCCAGAGGGCAGGGCTTTTGGGGGACGAGGGGGGACACCTGGGTCTTCCCTACACACCCCCACCCTAAGCCTGGGAGATGATGATGGGGGTCCGCGCTGGAGTTTGGGGTCCCACCGTAACGTTTCAGGGCAGCCCCCAGTGAGGCTCCTGCCTCCTGCTGCCCTTCCCGGGCCACCTCGCCCGGGAGCCCCGCTCTGCGATGAGCGGATGAATGAAAACAGGTGGGGGCCGGGGGGGCCGGCTGGGGCAGCCTGCAGGCACGGGGCGACCGCCGGACAACAAAGGCAACAACAGCAATGAGAGGAGGAGGAGGAGTTGGGGTTTTTTTTGCTCTCGCTCTTTTTTTTTTTTTTTTTTCCTGGTTGTTGTTCTTTGCAGCACTTACTGAAAGAGCGAATCGTCCACACGCGTGTTTGTTTTAAAAGGTGCTTTTTCAGTGCTGCCAAATTGGAGGAGGACGATGGGCAATGCCTGCCTTGCTCTTGGTTCTCTTTAAAAACTGTGGTATTGAGTAATATGGATTGTCATAGCTTTCAGGGAAAAAAAAAGAAAAACGTAGTGGAAGGCACTGTGAGATTTTTTTTATTTTTTTTTTAGGGGGAGAAAAAAAAATACTCTGGCCGGTTTATTGAATGCATATAAGCTGCCTAGGCCTTTCACAGCAAAACAACTTGAATTGCAAATGCATATTCTTGTGTCTTCTCTTAGCTTGTTGACTTTATTCAGAAAGAGGAATGTAAATAACACAACTCAAACTCTTCTTGTTTTTCCAGCCTGATAATTAGTATTTCAGTTTTCTCCCCAGGTTCATCTTGGATAGCATTCTTGTATGAAGGTGGGACATTTTCTTTGGCAGTAGGAAAATAACAAATAGATAATAAATTTGCTTTTTATTTCTTAAATTGTTTTATTCCAAGCTGTAATTCAATCCTCTCTCTGCGATAATGCTTACAGATGAATAGATCTATTTGTGGTGTAATTTGATTACAGTCCCTTATCTCACAGTTAAACTTCATGCATTGAAATTTCACTCTGATTTGGGGCTCATCCCATTTGGCTCACCACTAACATTGTTTGCAGTGTAAAGTATATCAGCACCTTGTTTACTGCTGTCCCTGAATACTCAACAGGGCATTAAAGGCTCTTCAGTCTTAAATTTCTATTTTTAATGTGTTGTTTCATCATAATTGAAAGTGGTTACTGTTTTTTTTGGAGGGGTTGTTGCTCCCTTTCCCATGCTTAAAATGTCACTGTCAATGTGAACAGTGAACCTTTAAATCTGTCACTCCTAATGCGTAGACTGGGTTTGGGGGGGGGGGTGTTATTATTATTATTTTAAGTTCAGAGATGGTCCTGTCGTCTTTTTGTTTCACACTGCATTTCACATCTTCAACATTAGAGAGCTGTGAAAGGGTTAGGACAGTAAGATAAGCGCTTTGGGGTGTGATACCTTGTCCTGCATTTGGGTGCAGCACTTGACAGTTTGGTATTGCCTCTGGTTGCTGTGGTGTCTGGCCCCTTCCATGCACAGGGAGCATCAATAATCTTTCCCTAGGTTTCATGGAATCTCACTGGTCAGGAACAAAAGACTGTTTGTGGAAAGGTTTGTTGACATGGGAAACTTCTATTTATTTCCCTTTTGTTTGTTTTGTTGTTTTTTTGCAGACAGTAGAGATGCAGGGGAGAAAAGGGGAAGCTTGTTTGTGTCATTCTTAAGAGAACTGACAGTACTGAAATACTGCTTTCTCCTGTGTGCTTTTTACATGCCCTGAGGCAAACAAGGTCCCAGCCCCACAGACTTTCTGCTCTGATGAACACTGTATATGAAGAAGGTGAGGGTCTCTGGGAGATATAACTCCATACATTTATGATCCCACTGTTTCTTTTTCCTTCTCCTTTAAGAAGTGAATGTGCCCAGGAGACAACAACTTTTTATGTGGGTGCAAGACAAATCTCCCTTCCCAACCACCCCATCTGAAAAGGACCACTTGGGGTGAAGGTGCCCTACATCCCTGCTAATCTTTTCTGATAAGATAGCAAAGATGCCAGTTACTTATACCACCTACGTTTTTCCCAGTGAGACTTTAAACAGAGTTTTTACCTGTGCTGCAAGGCTGCCGGTAAGAAATATAATAATTTGTGGGACAGATGTGATCCAAAGAAGTGGCAATGACATCATTAGTATCTTTATGATAGTCATGCATGAAACTACAATTTTTACATAGGCTCTTCTGAGAAGTGATCTGGAGGGAGTATTGGAGTCTCTTTCATGTTCTCATACACCAGGGAAAAGGGCTGGAACAATTTTTAAAATCTTATACATTTTTCTTAATCCTCTTGGGAAGGAAAAGTAACAAATCTCCCTCTTTTTATTTGGCCTTTTGCCACTTTCAGTCTGCCCTTGTTCATGACATGAGTCTTTTAATTTAGCTTCTGTTACAATAGCAGTATTTTTTTGAACAAAGAACAGCAATTTTGGAACTGTTCCGATGGCCAGAAGCAAGAAAGCAGTTAACGAGGTGAAGAGGTGAGACCAGGAGTGAATAAAATGGTGGGCTGAACTGAGCTGAAAGAAAAACACTATTAATCATAACTTTAAGTTAGGCATCAGGTATTTTATGCAAAGTTGCATTAAGACAGGTAGTCCAGAAATAAATAATAGTGAAACTCCAAAGCAGTTACACTGAGCAATGTGCTCTTGATGCTCTGCTTGTGTAGGTTAAGTGCAGACCTATTGATTTCAGCTGAGCTCTGCCAGGCACCCTAGTGGAGGATCAGATCTGTGTAATTTTCAGTTGCATGCGGAAGATTTGCATGTGTCTAATCTTTTTGCTGTTGCTGTCATCATCATCCTAGTATTTTACTGCTTGTGTTGCATCTGTGTTTGGCTTGAGAGTTCCTTGGTGCCAAGGATCTTCACCTATTCAGAAGGTGTGCCGCATGTTTATATATGTAAATATAACAACTGTGCCTGGTTTTAACATTGTGTCCTTTTTCTTTTATACGTGCCTCTGTAAATGTTAGTTCTCTGGGGCAGAGAACTGTGCTTATCTGTAAACTCCCACCTTCAGCTCCCTGTGTGCTGCAAAAAGAACAGCTTTCCTCCCACCAAAATTAAGTGTCTCTGCTTCCTTGGTCAGAGTTAAACCATCACATGCTATTGGGTGATGTGCCACAAGTAACCTGCTTGAGGACTTGATAGACATATTAATGTGCTGCTACATTCCTGTCTTGGTTTTTTTTTTTTTCCTAATTGCAAAATATTTTTAACTGCATCTCCTTTTACTGCATAAGAATTAAATCTGAATGGAGGGGGGAGGAAGGACAGTCTTGGATAATGCTTGTACTGAGCCACCAGTGCATGCAGTAGGGAGAAGGAAGGTGAGCCTGACCTTGTCTTTTGAGTGTATATAAAAATATGTGGAGAGTTTAAGTCCTGGAGAATAAAGTGGGTTCAGGGTTCTTCCAAGCACTGTATCTGCATAACGTAATTAGCCTGATTCTGGGTAACGCTTTGGTAGACCCTTGAACATCTGGAGTCAATGAGTTAACAAGTAGCCTTTCCTCTCTCTGTTCCGGTACCTAATATAGAGATTTGGTGGTAAACAGTGAAAAAAAGTAGCTGAGGGAAAAAGGTATTATTTAAATTATAATGCTATTAAGTTGTAACCAGGATGAAGTTGGGAGATTAGTTTGTTCACAGGGCTGGGCGGTTAAAATAATTGTAGGTCATGTGTCTAGCATCACAAATTTTAAGATCTCCGAGAGTTTTCTGATACTGTTTAGTTTGAGATGTTCCTTCTCTTCAGCACACTGAAATAATGACCTACAAGTTCTGCATGTGTAAAGGATGAAACCTTGGTCACAGAAGTGTTTAAGGCAGCCATTTCAAAAGCATCTGTCAGTCTGGTTTGTTTTCCAAGATGCTCAGGTCTTCTTCTAGAGGTGCAGTTTGTGTATATTGGTGACTTGAAGCAGAATTACAGGCACTTTGCAAGCTTACAAATGTGGTACTAAATACAGAAGGCTGGCCCTGCGTGTGAGGTGCTTCCCAGAGAAGCTGGATAGGGTGGAAGAGCCAGGCTGGGCTCTGCCCCATGTTCAACGCTGCTTGTCGTGCAGCCTCTACCATGGGATGCTCAGAGGCAGGAGGTATTCTTAGAGTGGAGAGGTGCTTAAAAATACTCGCTCGAACAAAAATGTAGCAAGAAGTAAACAATGATAAACTGTACAAAATAAGCTGTATTTTCTTTGGTCTTTGAACAAAAAATGAAACTAGGTTTGTTATCTTTGCTAAGTTTGTGGTGGTATTTTTGGTAATCTATCCATTTTGCTTAGTAATAATTGACACCTCTGCTTATGAACAGTGTGTTGTTGCTATTAATATAAGTGTTTCTCATTCCCCGATCACTTGTTTACTGCCTAGGTGTCCTGAAATTGGAGATACTGTAATAAAAGGTCTATTTTAGATTTCAGAGCATAATAGGAGAAACAAGTGCTTAAAATGTACCTGTGCATCATTTGAGGACATTCAAGAGATCAGTAGTCTGTTTACTTTAGTATGAGCTCAGACAAACAAATGTCATTTATGTCCTTGTATGAAATACAGATTGGTCTGCAACATTGGGTGATCATCTGGCAAAGGCAAGTTACTCCTGTTGTTAAAACCTCCCCCCCGCCCCGAGCTTCTGCCATCCTGTATGTCCTAGGAAGACCACTGAAAAAAGGCTTTTTTGCAAGTTATAAGACAGCGTTCACTCATGTAAAACAGGTTGCTTGTGTTTTCTTTTGGTGTGGCAAAGTCTCCCAAATGTCTTGATCCCCCCTCCCCCCCCGAGGTTGTATTTGTGTGTGATATCTAAGGTTTGGGGACTTCTTTTTTCGTCTGACTTGGTGACCATCTGTTACAGAAGGACTGAGCCCTGATGTCCAGACACCACAGGAGGCTGGAGTGATGGGAAGCCTCATGGCTAAAGCCGCCTGCCTGCCCTTCCCCAGAGCACTTTGCCGCCTTGTTTGCATCACCGTGTGCATGTATGGTGCTGAACTTGCTGGTGGATATTCAGGATGAGTGAGAGCTAGTGAGAATCAGATAAATGAGAAGGAGAGAGAATAGAAGTTACTTGTTTGGGTAACGAAGAACATAAGCTCTTTAATTGTGAATGTCATCAATTTGTGTTCAGGGCTGCTGCATGTTTCAGCTGACGCTGGGCTGTGAGAACATTCTGCAGTGTTTTAATACATTAAACCTTGGAAAGAGCAGGTTTCCTTCCTGATGGTCTCTTATTGTTTATCTACAAATGTTGTTATTATTTCCCTTTCTTTTCTGCTTCTGGCACATGGGCTGACCAGTGGGGCACTGCCTTATTTTATGTCTTTCTTTGCCTGGCAGTCTTGTCATGCAAGATGACCTCAACCTACCATGTGGTCCCATCAGGCTAAGGCTGATGCCAAGTCAGAAGCTGACAGGAGTGCTTAGAAAGTAAACGAGATTCAAAAGGTGGAACGGAAGTACTGGATCAAACCCACAGTGTAATGCTGGGGAGCACTATGTGCTGGAGAAATGGTTTAGATATTAGATGTTTTAACAGGGCTGTTCATTTTTTAAGATTTTTTTTTTCTTTTTTTCTCCTTATCTGAACTTGGACACTTGCCTTTTAAATAAATAAATACCTGGCTGTAGTTTGTAGTGGGCTGGTTGTTTTTCCTTATTTCCCATGCTAAACTGCTTCTGTCCGTTGGCAGAGCTGTTGCATAGATGTAATACATCATCTGGGGATAACATACAATATCAGTGATGTAAAGGAAACAACACTGCTGCCCACTGATGTTGAGCTGAGAAATAAAAAAGAGGAAAAAGTATTTATCTTTTTCCGTGTAACTCATTAAAGATCCCTTCAGCTGGATATTTATTACTTTCAGATATAAGTCAATATTTAAATGAAAAACGTGGCTTTTCATAGTTCCTAGATGGCTTCTCCTGCAACCTGGGTGCTCTTATCCTTCAGCAGTAGAGCAAATGTATCGCAGGTCTGTTAAGGAAAAGTATGACTATTGTGCCTTGGTCATCAAGAAGTAACAGCTGAGTTGTTCACTAACACAATAGTCTGAGTCCACAGGCTGCTCCTTCCACTGGGTTATAACTTAAATTAGGCTCCATTTGATGGCTGGAACTATTTGACAACGCCTTGTTTGTGCTCCATAAATATGTAAATCTTTCCACTTAATTCTTCTCCTTTTTTTTTAATCTGTTGAGCACACTACCTCATTTATCTAATACACAACTCCTTAATCGTCCTGCATGTTTCAATGTTTTAATGTATTTGGACAAGGGCTACATTTTCTTTTTTCAGAGGAAACAGTGCAGATTTGTTCTTTTGTTTACTGCCAACTCCAGAGTAAACTCCAGCTCTGATCTGCTGATAGCTGAAGGCTGGTAAAGGAAGAATTATACAACAGGAATGTGAGGAAATAACTCCATTCATTGCAGTTCAGAATCAACAGAGCAAAGCCTGTAAGTTGCAGTTATCATTTCAAAGTAAAAAAATCTCTCCTCCCCCCAAGCTCAGCTTGGTTTTGTGTAGCCAACTATAAGATATATTTGTTAAGAGAGAAAACAACAGACAAAAATGTTTTATTATGGCACAAAAGAAATAAAGATTGATTAAGGCAGTTTCATGACTATACAATCCCTTGTTAGTTTCAGACATACTGCACAAAGTTTTACTGTGCTGACCATGGAAACAGAGAATCTGATCTCATTTTTGTGGTCTGGTGTATAATAAACATTTTGTACTGGTTGATAAAGTTTTATTTTCACATCCAAAGAAAAGCAGTGAATGCCTAAGCTTCCTCACCAACCAGAACTGACTTCCTTACTTTGGTCTGTTAAATGTGCTTTACTAGAGATTAAAATAAAAAGCCTCCTTTCTGAACTGCAACCTGCTTTGGAAGGCTCACAGCAGTAATGCTGATATCAGAGTTGCTATTTAGCACAAAGTTGGCACATGGAAAAGAGAAGTGGTGAGTTTGCTTGGTGGCAGCAAACCATTTGTTAATCTTTTTGGACACTTCTGAGGTACGCTTTTGTGGGGACATCTCGGTAGGCAAAATGATTTTTTTCAGACCTTTGCAGTCCAATTAAGTTTTGTTAATGTGGTGGGGTACATGTTTTTAAGATACTTGTGCTACGTATTGGCCAGTAATTGTAGGGAGATGTAGGCTGTTATTGGTGGTAGGCTGTCCTTGACCCAAATTCTTTCAATACAAATTGTTTATAAAGTAGAAACCCAACCTTCTTGTAATTGTGAATGTGTGTTTGATCCAGATGTAACTTTTCCTTTAAAGTTTATTTTCTTTGTCTGCAAAGTTTTAGTGTCCTCGTTACAAAGGATACCAGGGATGTCATAAGATGTTGCAAGCTATACCACTTGAGTTTAGAGTAAAATACAACCTTTAAGTCTTATATAAAAGTATTCAAATAGGTGAATTTAAAAAATTGTGATACTGGGGGAATCTCTAAAGCTGGGAGGGGAAAATTTACAAGTTTTGACATGGATAGAACAGGTAAAACATAGGTGTGATTCTCCCTGTCTTTTTCTGTTCACACTTTTTGGAAATGGTGTTTGTCAGAGAATCTGGGTAATGGTATGCACTGGTTTTAGTGATACCTGAATATTTATCCTAGTTCTGTGGTTAAAAGATCAGTATTCAACTCTTTATTATGCCACACGTGTATCCTGTTTTACAGGGTGAGTTGGTTGTAGTAGACAAGTCAGAGACCTTGATTGAAATGGCCCATGTTAATCTTGTTTAACATTTGTAGCTTTTATTTCTTCTCCTAAAGAAAGATTGACTCTTCTCTTTTGATAACCTCCGAGGCACTCTCTTGCAAATAAATGTAGTCTTGGCAAAAAGTAAAAAAAGGTTGTTCTTAATAATGAGAAGGATATACTCTGTATGCATCTAAGCAACTGTATACATTTACATAGATTTACTTATTCTTTATTTTCATGCTTTTTTGAAAATGATGGATGGCTTATTACATGATTAATCTTTCAGTTGTGATCTTTTTCAAGCTGCTTTTGGGTGGAAATTGGAGTTTGATTGTAACATGGAAAACAAACATTTTCATTTGCTGTTTTTAAACTAATAAGCAATATTAAATGTGCTGAGTATTTAGGAAAAAAATCTCAGCCTATTTTGTGTTTATAACTAAGCAGTGTAATGTGACCTGTGCTAAACAAACTAAAGTGATGGTGCCTTGAGACTATGCTTGTCAAGGCATTAGAGCTAGTAGATGTCAGCCTCCCACACCTAGTTCTTGTTTGCATACTGGCAGAAAAAAACCAAGTTTACTTGCTTTTTTTCAGTTCCTAATTTGTTTCTCAACCTAGTATGAACTAGTGATTGTTCTGAACTAAACTGAGTAATTTGAAATGAGGAAAATATTCTCCCTTCTTGCAGAAGATGCTGTTGCTGTCAAAATCTGGCTTATTGCGTAAATGGACTGGTTCCAGTTGCTTTGCCACCAATTTCTCCTCAGTTGACTTATTTAATTTGCTTTGGAGTTTCAGCAGCAAACATACTTCTTTTGATAATTGTTGTTTAAATTATCTTATTTAAAGACACCTAAGATGCCATCACTCCAAAAATTATTTTGGGTATCTTTAAATCAGATTAGCTAACATTAAAATAAAATTATGCTTTTAATTGTTTTCACGTTTGAACTACATGATTGCAAAAGGGAAATGTTAGAATTAACCTGTGTTTCACCGCTCTGGGGATAAATTTAGGACAGTTTATGATATACTGAGATGATGTGTTTTGAGTTGCATGTTATTACCCATTTGGCATTTTCATAAGCCAAGCAGAGCTTTAATGTGCGTGGCTTGTTTGCATCTGCTGAGCTAGCAAGGTGTGAAACCATATGCATGTGGCTTGTTATCCCCTGAGCTTACCTCAGGTTTTAGACTAGTTAGTGAATGGTTTTCTGCGGTGAGTGGTGGGACTGTGTGTTTTGCAATATTTCCGTTTTATGGACTAAGGAAACACGAATTGGATAGATTATTGTTTTTGTTAAGAGGTCTTTTTTTCAGGCAAAACTCAGCAGTGTAGACAGTCTATAGCAATTTCTGTGGAAATGAAATTAATACATTATTCTGAAAATTAAATGGATTTGAGTTACCTGCATTGCAGGCAAGGTAATGGTAGGTACAAATGTACAGAACAACTGGAATCCTAAAGAACAGAGCATCATTTTTGATCCAGAATTGTTTTTTAAATGGTTACTTTCTTTTCAGTATTTCTGGTATACAGGTGTAACAGTATTTTGATGACTGCCAGGAACCACTTTGCTAGACGAGTATAATTTTGGCTAAACACAGAAGAAGTTAGCAAGAATTCAGCTTGACCAAAGCAGGGTTTATGGTTTTCTGGAGGGGAGCGATGCCGGGGGGAAGAGGATCAGAAGATGACAAAGCACGGAGTTGGCTTGGTGAATGAGCACGGATGTCTCATAACGACCTGGAAGCATCACACAGGACTTGGACAGTTAATGCCATAGTGGAGCCTTAACCTTTTTGTGTTGTTTTCAGTCTAAGCCTGGTACCATGCTGTTGTCACAAAATTAGAAAATAGCAAATTTTCACAGAATGGTTGAGGTTGAGAAGGATCTCTGAAGATCATCTAGCCCAACCCCCCAGCTCAAGGCAGAGTCAACTAGAGCAGGTTGCTCAGGGTTTTGTCCAGCTGGATCTTGTACTTAAAGTCCTGCATGCAGGTTTGCTCTCTTCTGTGTTAACATGTTGTTGACCTTGTTGACATTGTAACGCTTTGCTCCATTTGGTGTTACTTTCTGCATAGCATTATAATGTGTAATTTAATATCTCATTTAGACAGGACAAAGTGTTTTTTGAACTTGAGTGAGATTGTACAACCTCCCAGTGTTGGAGAAAACTGTTGGTCTGGAGGAGAAACTGTCTACTGCAGTAATTTATTGGTCCTTTATGTTTCTTTGTGAGCATTTCGTGTGAAACTGCTTATTGGCTGTAAACTGTGAAAAACTAGCTGAAGTTAGAGCAGCCTTGAGGCTGCTCTCACTTAAACAAACTAGAAGCCAAAAAATTCAATAGCTGGGTAAGAGCAAAGCTTGCCTTGGGAAAGGGCATGTACTCACTTCTGTACCAGTGCAGAGAGCTGAATTACAATTTGTAATGGTCTTAGATGGATGTACAAGGCTAATGAAGCTGCTTCTACCCAAGACCTCTACACAGGAGTTTTATTTATGTCCCTGACGTAAGTAAGGGAAAGTATTAGAATGGCATGAAGTCCAAATGTTAACTTGGTTTGACTTTAATGTACAGTATTGTGTGGTGGATGCCCTGCAGTAAAAGTTGTGCTTTGGTTATTGTACAGTTTCTGAAATCCTACTGTAATAGTGGTCATGCGATGAAACCACACTATATGAAAGAGTTTTCTCTGTAGTCTTCGTATTGGTATCAGGTTACTCCAAGGCCCTGCATTTCTGAGTGGTCCTCATAATTCCTGTATGTACAGTCATTTTGTTGGCTTCATGCCTTGTCACATTACCCATTGCGGCGCTGTAATCCGGGGGCTGCTGACGCCTGACCCCAGGACAAGCGCTCTGTGTTTGTATGTAGGGAAAGCCTTGTCTCGAAGGAAGGATAAAAGTCTCTAAGGGAAGGGTTTGCCCCGAATCACTGAGCTATCCCCTGGTAGCTCTTATGCTGTGACAGGCCAGAAATACTTTTCGTTTGCACAGGAGTGTGAAATCAGCCTGGAATGACTAATGTAAAAGGACTTTGTGTGTCCTGTACCCGTTTGAATGGCTTTGTTCATTCAGATGGTGGTTGAATTGTAATCTTAGGCAATGATTTAAATATGAAACAGTCCCAAAACAATATGGTTATCTATTGGCTTTTAATGATCTTGTGAAGCAGTGTATTTTGAATGGATATTTCATTGTAAAGGTGATAATGACCTAATTATTGGTGGAAAAAAAACAGGAAAAAAGTCAGCAATTATAAATAGTATGTGCGCGTATGTGTAAAATGCTTCGTGTAAGATTTGTGTCCTTCTGAAATGTACATGAGCATATGCTTTAAATTCATTTTCTTCTGTGTTTCTAGTATATCACTCAGGCTTTAAACTGATGCATCCTTGGCTGTTAATCCATGTTTGATAGCCTTCCATGGCATGTTATTGCTGTTTATCTCCTTTTGAGTTCCTACTGACTGGAACGTAACCATGCATTTTTCTTACGGATTTGTAGATGGCCACAGTACTTAGAGCAGTTAATGGCCCTATCTTTAGGTGCAGTCTCTGTTGGCTGGATAACTGAGGGTGTAGTTGGAGGATCATAGCAAAGCAGTTGATGAAATTCCTGGCCCCCAGACAATAGTTCCTACCTCCAGTGTTGTGGAAGTTGCTGTTAACTTGCTGAGTGTGATCCAAGTTCGGGGGGAAAAAAACCCCAAACAACAAAACAAAAACAAACAAACAAACCCCCCCAAACCCCACACCTCTGAAGCCAAATCATTTTGGTTATGTTTATGGCGCAGGCTCACAGACAGTTGGAGTATTGCAGCTATGGGATGGTTAATTTCAGAGCTGGAGTAGAGATGATTGACTTCTTAACCTTTATTTATTGCCCAGGAGAATGGTCAGATGATTAGATCTTGTTGTAGGGTTAGAAATAATTTATTTGTAAAGGTACGAGGTGTGTGAATAGCAATGGTGTTAAGCTTTTTTCAAAACTATAGGGCACGCTTATCCTATATGTATTACTAGTATCACGTTTTGAATATTACCTTTGCTTATTTTGTGTTTTTAATGCCAACAGAAACGTTTTTTTCCCTTTTACTTGGGTTTGAAAAAACTCAGTGACAGAAATAGAACAGTTCCTGGATTCAAAGTAGTGGTACTTCTTCCTTGGCTTGTTTAAACATATTACTGATTATATATTCCTTGCAGGATCAGCACAAAGAAAAGGACAATGAAAGAATTTCATGGTGCTCCTTAAATGAGTCTTACATAAAACAAAGTTTAAAATGAATTAGGACCTACCTTTTAAGCACTTGTCAAATGTTCTCAGTGTCAGGTTTTCTTCCCACTTAATGTTCACTTTATATCAAATCTAATGTGAGGTACATGATAATATTTTCAGAATCACCTAAGTCCCATTTAAAAAAAAACGACTTAAGCACTTGGCACCCCAAGGCTCATTGGAAGCCAATGGGGCTTACACTCTGAAATGTCTGTTGCTGTTGGAGTGGAAGACACTTAGGGCTTTTAAAAATTTTGCCTCCTGGACAGACTAGCTGACAACATTCAGGACAAGAGCGTTGTAAAAAGACACCAAAGGGAGAGGAGGCTTAGTGTGACTCTTCATGCAGGCAAGAGTGAAGATATATTTCTGAGAATTATTTTAGGGAATCAAAATGGGGGTCTCTGTTCTTCTCTCTCCACATAACGACCTGGGTTAGGGACTTGCTTTACTCCGTTTCTCCAGCAGTGCAGCATCAGGCCCCTGCACTGTCCCACTGTGCAGCAGTAATCCCTGCAGTCGTCTTCCCAGCAGAGGAAGAAACTGAGGCACACGGGAGGGCAAGTGGCTTATCCAGCTCACAAAGCAGGTCCGCAGTAGGACCTGACTGTGTTTTTTCCAGGTCCTGCATCGTCTCCACCACTAGAATTGCCTCTTTTTGGTAGGACAGATGAAGGGCATGTTTTCAGTCCATGTTTGTATTAGCCACTTGAAATCTTGTCATCCAGCTGCTGCCTTTTTTTTCTTTTGCTTTTTCTGTTTGCAGTTTTTGTAGGTTCGTTCATGGAGGTGTGCTCTGTCGTCTTTTCTTATACCTTGAGAGAGAAATGTGAGTTGAAGGATGTCCATTTGAGCTTCCAGTAGTAACAGCAGCCTTCCTGAGACTCATAAAGAAACCAACCAGGAATGTACTTGTATGTATGTGTGGCTTTTTAATACACATAAACGCACATATGTATATATGTGTATAATATACATGTAGGTATATATGTGTCATTCCAAAGTTAGAGCACTGTTGAAATGGAAGTTGCCTCTGCTAGAAATGAGAGGTAGCTTGTGCTGACAAACAAAACCACATGTTTTTAGGGGCTCTAATAGCTGTGCTTCAGGACAGACAATGTGTCTCTTCCCAGTATCCTCCAGATGACAGCTGCCACAACGAAGGCTGAATATGAAGAATACGTTTTCATGCGGCTGTATCCTGGGCACTAGGAAGACTCTAGAGCTCAGAACAATAGCAGAGTTCGGAGCTGCCAGCAGGGAGTCTGAGTGGACAAGTATAATCATGCACCGCTCAGCTTTCAAGGAAATTACAGTTAGTGCGCTGACTCGCTCATAATAGTGATGCATTGTTTAGCTTAATAACTTATCAGCTCTCCAGGAACCAGCTAGTGATCACTGTCATCATACACTGCTAATCATTCTGTTCTCAAATTGTCCCATCACCTATTAAACTGGCAAACTGAATGCACTGTAATTTATTTTTTTTAAGCTAGAAGGAACAATATTGCCCACCTTTTTTGTTCTCTTGTCATTACCATGTGTACGTGTGCATGTAGTTTTTTTTAAATGTCAGGTTGAAAGGACATTGTCAAATTGTGTTGGGATTTTTTTTACATTTGTAGAGTTTTTGTTAAATTGTTGGTCTTTGTGATAACTACTAGGGAACTGAATCTGAAACCTGTTTTTTAAGGAACATTTGTTTTTCATAAAGCATTTGGGGCAGAGGGGTGATTTTTTTGTGGTGCTTGTCTGTAGTACCTAGGCTTCTGTCAATCACTAGTAAATGTAGCCTGACAATGGCCCTCTGTAGTAGCAAAGAGTTATTATCCCTCCTATACAGATGTGGAATTTAGGCACAGGAAGATTGAGTGATTTACCCACAGGCGTGCAGGGAGCTGTGGAAGAACAAGAAGGAGATGCAAGCTGGTTTGAGTCCTGATCCTGGTAGGCCGTATATCCTTGCTGAATGCACACTGGCTTCTGGTCAAAGGGTTATTTGTGAACTCTGAGCTGCTAGAACTGAAGGAGCCTTGGAGCATTTCTTCTAAAGGAAAAGTGGCCACTGATACACAAATAGATTTTACTAGATAATGTGTCTGAATCTGCTTTAAGAGAACTCTTCTGACTCTTACTGCTGCCACTGCTTGATTTTTTTTCTTACTAGCTGGAGAACCTGGGGACCAGGCATTGGGATCTTATTTTGCACTCTGTAGGTGCCTAATCCTGTGGCTGTGGATGGAAAGCTAAAATGTCTTGCCTCAAGACCAATCCACACAGCAGTAACGTATCTATAGCTTTAAACTAGGTAGCTTGGATAAATCTGGTGCTGTAACCAGTAAAACACAGAACTTGGCATGGACTAAGTGACCAAGTGTTTACTCTGGGTTTAGATGGATTTTTTTGTAGTTCATGCTGGTCTGTGCTGCTACATACATGAAAGCCCTTTCTTCATGCCCTGACAGCAGCAATGGTCAGATGCCAGATAAAAACCATTATTGTGGAGTGCTGCAAAGCAGCTTTGTTTGCTAACATTTAGATGAAAGATCCTAGAATAGAGCAGAGTACCAAAGCTGTGGGGACACCTTTTCATGGTCAGTAGTGCACAGATATGTGAGTCACAGTGGGGGAGATCTCCAACCTGTTCCATACTTGGGGCTGAAATGATGCATCTATTAAAAAAGGAGGGGGAGACAGATGGATATGCCCAACTGAAACAAGCCTCCTTGCTGTTCTGAATAGTGCAGGCAGCTGCAGGATAGGATCTACTGATCTCAGGAATTGTGCAAACAGTGGGATGGGCTATTTTTGTTAGACCAGGAGAAGTACACCAGGTTTTAAATGAAACCCTGAGCATTTCTGTGTTTTTTCCAGTTGCTTGAGGTGTTTGCTTTGGTTTCACCTCTCCTGTGTCTGTCTTGAGAAAGACAATTGTATCTCTCGATCAGTGACGACTAGAATTAAAATAGGAAGGAGCCTTCTGCTGCAGGATTTATTGCCTGGCACATCTACGTTGTCTGATGAAGTGTCATCTTTCGTTATGTTTTGAGAAGATGCTGCCTGACTGTGATATCTCTGAACCGCATGAGAAGACATTTGGCCGCACCTATTCTTGTCAATTATGGCAGTATTCTTCTAGCTCAAATTATATAGGTCTGTGTATATAGTATTGAAAAATTTAGGTCCAGCCTCCGCTAATAAACAGAAAAGATCAGGTTGTTGCGAAATGGTGGTCTCGACAGAGACTTAACTTTGCGTATGCTTCAAATACATCACCTATTTCTGGCAGCAAGAAGTAAGAAAAATGCTGAGTAAGTATGTCTTGTGTCCCCAAGATCAAGTTTCATAATAAGGAAATACCTGAAGCTTACAGATGTGGCTTTCTCTTTTCTGTGGGATTGTTTCCCACTTCTCCAGGAGTTTGCCATCTTCCTTTGAGAACAATTGTTCAGGTAGTTTCCTGCTGCAAATAAGCCCTGTTTTATTGGCTCCAGTTGCTGTAGGGCCAACAAATGGCATTCAGCCCAAACCCCAAGGTTGTAACAGTTCACTATATTTTGCATTGTACTAAGTTGAAAAGCATTGCCAGGTAAAAAAAAAAAAAAAAAAAGAATTTAATAGAATTGGAAAGCCTAAAACCTGGTATGAAATAATGCCAATGTGTACTTTAATACAATATAACCACTGCATAATGATTTACCTTACTGTTTGTGTTGAAATATAGCTGACTTGGTAGTTATGCTTGACCAGAGCTTTTTCTTGCAAGAAGTATTTCTTTCTTTACCATGCCTACAGATAGAAGAGTGGAAATGTCAATATTCAAGCCAATGATTTTGTTACAAATCTGCTTGGGATGCCCTGATAACCCAGTTCTACGCCTGGCAAAGTCAACAAGTTTTTCTCCGTTGATGTCAGCAAGTTGGAGCCCAGGCTGAAAAATTCATGTGAGAAGGAATGTTTCTGCAAAATCCTGTTCATGCAAATTGGAAATCACTATGCTTGAGGTTTCTGCGAAAATGACCCTTTTTGCTGGATGTAGCATGCATTAGGATCCTTGGATTAATCAATGTTGTATTAAAGCCCGCTCTTGATTATCTCTGGATGAATTGTGTAAACGGTGAAGCTTCTGTACGAAGGGGACAAAACATCCCGTCTGAATCTAGATGAGCAGACTGAAAGCAGTGTGGCATTTTGTTGTTGATTTTCCAGCTCGGGAAACTCAGTAGGTGACAGGATTGCTGACGGTTCTTTCCCCAACATCCCATTCCAGACTCATTTGTATGATTTCTGCTACTTAAAGTTTTATTTTGCCAAGGCTCTCCCATCCCTTTGTTCTCCTGGATAACTGATGTTTACAGTGCTCCCATCCGGTTGCTCAGCTGCTCCACCGAGGTTTGAAGCCATTGTGTGTTGTGGTGAGTGTGAGGATGCTGATACTATGTGTGATGGTTGCCTAAGCCTTGCTCTTTTACCTCTTCCCCTTTTACTGCTGCCTTTTTGGCTGTGAGATTCTGTTCAATGCTAGTTCGTTGAGGGAAAAAACCCATGGTGGCTCTGTGCCATCATTTTGAAGAATGGCTATTTACCAGGCTCTTGATGGAGAGGTTTAAGAAGAAATTATTTTGCTCCTTGTGCATGAAAATGCTGGTGAAGAGTGTAACTGGCGCAGGACTACCTTTGCCTGGGAGTCTGGCCAGATAGAAATTTTTTTATTTCCATTTAAGACATGGGTCTGCACCCTCAGTGGTCTTTTTCATAGATGTTTTGTTTACAACTGTCAGTGCTGCCTCAGAACATCTCTCAAACTGCTAGGCAATAGTGGGCTGCCATGCTGGGAGAAGGAGTTAAACTTAATCAGGGGTCTAGGAAAATGTGCATGTAAATTTTGGGGTTTTGTGTTGAGCTTTGTTTTTGAAATTGAGGCCAACATCTTCTCTACACATCTGTTGTGTAAGCTTAGGCAGAGAGATTAATCTGTTGGGTACAGGTCACAGTAGTGCTAACCTCTTTACACCACCTTTGTTTAGAGCAGGAAAGATTGAAGTTTGCTAGTGCTCAAATAATGGCAGTAAAAACATCCATTTTATCTTCGCTAAGTCTTTGTCTTTATAATTTTGGAGCCTCATTTTGTCCTTTTTTCAGGTACCTTGTATGGTTGTGTTACAGCTGGCAGTGATACATGCTCATTTCGATCAGGGCAATACTCTCATTCGAGGAAGAAGTTAGCAGGAGCATAGCTCAACATTGAATGGGTTTTGGTAGACAAATGAGCAAGTTAAGCCTGTGTAACAGGAGAAATCTTTATTCAGTCGAAAGCAGTGGTCGTATTGACATTCATGTGATTGGGACAGACTTTGTCCCTATCTGTTGATAGATTCAAGTGTTTCTTTTTCCAGCACACTTACATTAAGTTCTTTATGGTTCTTTAAGTAGGAGATGCAGCCCACTGCTCAAACAGCTCTAGGATGAAGCGTTATGTACCAACTAAAACTCCACAGCAGTTGTAGCTTTGCAGCCTCAGATGAAACTGAAGCTTATTTCACAGAAATCCAGTAAATTACGCTTCAGCTTTTCTTTGGACAGGTCAGCGGTGGCTAGCTTGGAAACCTTGCTATGCTGTTGGATTTTTGTTGTGGAGAAAGCTTGCCTGTGATTTAATCCAAAAGATTCCCCCTTCCCCCCCCCAATTTATTCATCTGAGCACAAAATTACTACTTTGACATTGTGTGAGCTGATTTCCATGAAGATAGCTCCCTTCCCTGCAGAGAGAGTGGCCTGGCATGTAGC
Organism: Haliaeetus leucocephalus; assembly: GCF_000737465.1. Lineage (NCBI taxonomy): Eukaryota > Metazoa > Chordata > Aves > Accipitriformes > Accipitridae > Haliaeetus > Haliaeetus leucocephalus. Next base: position 116,069 of record NW_010972572.1, on the reverse strand, counting down.
TTACCAGGAAATCTATCAAAACTGCTTCACCTTGGCCTGTGTACCTTCACTACATGTAACATTGCTATTAAACTAGTAGCAGACTTCAGTACAGGCCACCATACTGACAGATTTGAAGCAACAAGCTCTATAAAGCCATTTTTAGTTTTTTTACCCATGCATTTGTATGGCCACATGGAGCCTCCTTCTGAAATGTTTGCATCTGTGGAGCAGCCTTCCCATTCTGCAGATGACAGGCTGTGAGCATGTTTCCTTCTTGATGCCATGTAGAAAAAAGTACCTGAAAAAAGTGTCGTATAGTTAACGCATCATCAAACTAGTGAATGTCGTGGTTGCATCCAGAATTGGGAAGTATCATTGTGGGAGACTGGCTTCAGTGGAATTATCTCTTGTTCTGGTTAGCTGATTCATTGCTGGCTTTCTCAAAACCCCATTATGTCCCCTGGTTGTTTTCTTCCATAATTCACCTGTTTTTCTTGGTCTGGATTGTTGGTCCTTAAATAATGACATCCTTCATGAAAACAGTTTCTTTAGCTTAGAAAAGATGCACAGACTCTTCTTCTCTGTGGGCTCATATCAGGATTTGTTCTCTTGGATTGTGCTTGTGTCTTAATAAGAGTCCAGAGTGCTTGGGGATTCAGGGATTGTATTTATTCATTTTCAGAAAAAGATTTTGGTCCCTTCACTGACAGTTTGTCTTCAGCTTGCTGCCTTTTGAAATCGTCTGCAAGTTCTGCACTGACAATCCGTCAATCTGTTGTACAAGACAAAGAATGAGTGACAATACTTGTTTCAACATATCATAACTGTTATGCTTGCTCCCTCAAGCCCTGTAAAGTCTTGTTATGTCAGGGTGTATGGGAGAGGGTTGTATGTATTTTCATTGTTGGAGGATCTCCTTTTGAGTCCTTCATCTTTTACATCTCAGGACTTGGAGGTATTTGGTTCTTCCCAAAATGTGCTGTTTCAAAGAAATGCCACTTGTGCTCAGCTGGCTAAAGCCTTTGCTGCTGAAGCAGTGGGATTTGTCTGAAGCAGCTAAGCAAGCTTCTTGGGGCAGAGACTGTATGTGCGAGAGGCCTGAATGCAGGCTGGAAGCTGTTGCAATACAGATGGTAGACTAGCGGGCAGGATGAATGCCATACAGAAGACTTGGACAGAAGTTACAGGCTTGATACAGGAATTACTAAATCGTTTTCTTCAGCCTATGTTTTGCAGAAGGTTAAACTATATAATTGCAAAGCCTTTCATCTTCTCTCTGTCTTTCTTTCTCCATCTCTCATACACACACACGCGCGTGCACACACAAAATCATCTCTTCCCTTCTATCTTTTTCATTCTTCTTTCTCTTTAGTCTGCAGAAGGCAAATTCCTGCAGAATTCCTGGCGTAAAGATGGAGACTGATAATACTAGCTTGTAATACTGAGGTAGGAGTTGAAGCTACAGCTGTTTCATAGTTTCCAGCACAGGGCTCTTGCGATATAGCTGATGGAAGATTCCCGAGTGAAGCCTCGCAAGGGCAGTGTGTCCTCTTGCTACATGAAAGTCCGATTGTGTGCCTGAGTGCCCAGTATGGGAGAAGGCAGTGGTTATTGAGGCTGAGCAGGCAGCACTTGTGTGGTGAGTACAGAACTTGGAACCAGGATTCCCGGCTCCTATTCTTAGCTCAGTAACCAATTCATTGCAAAGCCCTTTGCAAATCATTCACGCCTAATCCTGCACTTATAGCAAGCCCAAATAAGGTCCTTTCAGTTTTTCATTGGAGACGTAGGATCAGCTTCTTAACTGCTGTTTTTTCTCTCACACAGTGGGGCTGGGGGAATGAAAATCAACATCTTTATGCAGAAAGTGTGATAATTTATTAATGTTTTTGAAACAGTAATGTGGGCATCGCTCTGTGACATGTGTGACCTGGCATCCATAAAGGGGGATTGATGGATTGCTGTTATCAGCTGGATCTTTGGAGCATGGGATTTTTGGACTCTCTCATCAGAATACAATTTTACATGATTATAGAGGATAATGCTGGAAATGCCTCTGCACTGGGCTTGCCACGTGTCCAGATGGCAAGGTCAATGTAGCGTGGACCTTGCTCAATTGCTCTGTATGCCAGGGTAAGTGCTGGTGCTTCTTTCTCTCTTTATGCTACTGACTCAGCTAGAAATTGAGGAGTTCTATGGCTGTCAATAAATTCAGAGAGTTGGAAATTAATACCAACAGTGAACTCTGCTTTAATTAGCCTTCTATTAATTTCCCACCCTTCTGCAAAGGTGAATGGGAATGCTTGGTTTTGTATGGTGCTTTTGCTTTAAGATAATCTGAACTGCAATCTTAAAATGAAATGGAGTTAAAAACAGGGCTGGGCTAGGCGTTAATTTCTGGAGTATCTTGTAAAATAAAAGAGCACAACAAAAAGGATACTGTAATGTTCAAACCCCTTACCTTGACATATGGCTGTGCTGTATTTTGTAGCATGTGCAGTTCTGGTATCTGCCAAGTGCAGCATCTTCCTCTCCTGGTTTGTGTGAGGCTTTATTTTCCTGGTGCAGGGACAGAGGTGGATTAATCTACAGAGCTGTTGGCAAAAATCTGTTAGCAGCCTTTTCAGTGGGAGATCAGCTTGAAAAAAACACAGCTTGATTTTTGTGTCAGTTGAGTTTTTGATGAGTATTAGAGAAAGTATGGTCTCTTTGTAAACTTAGTTCTGAAAACACAGAGCCTGGTAGTGTGTGGTGGTTTTGTTTTTTTCTTTTACGAAATGATTGTGAGTGTAGTGGCACTTCATGCTCTTGCCTTTGAAGGGGCAAGTCTGTCCCAGTGCTTACATATATTTGACTAACAGGGCTTTAAAGTGGGCAGGCCTTGCTGAGTAAATTATTTCGGTAAAGTAAGAGGCAGAGGAGTAGAATTATTACCTGCTGTGCCCCTCAGGCTGGGACAGCACCCTCCCTTCCTCTCTCCCCAGTGAATGAAAACATCGTCCTGACTTGTAAAGCAAGCCATTTCTGGAAGCCTGGCGGGGGGGCAATGATGCAAAGCGCGCTGGTAGCCCATAGTCAGAAGCTTGAAGATGACTTTTAGTTTGTTGGGAGCTACATGCCTGTACCTTTCAATACACATATAAATATATTGGTGTCTCTCCAGCTTTATAGTTTATCTAATTGTGTCTGACTGCATATAAAACAACAGACTGGAGCTGCCACCAGTGCTGGTGACTCCTGGTCCTCATGGTGCATGCCTGAGTGGAGCTCTTGCTACTGCCCATGTCCCATTTCAGTGCTGGGAAAGCAGTCCATATCCACAGAGAGCCTCTGCAATTGATGCACTAGGGCTGGGTCTGTCCCACCATCATCATCATCATAATACATGTCATTCTGCTCCTGGCAGTCACCTTGCGTTTGTGCTTTGGAGCCCTTGTGTGTGCAGCAGGCTCCTGTTCTTTAATGAGGTTCCTCTTCCCCTCATTTTGTTCTAATGCTTATCCAAACGTATTTTCTCATCCTCAAGGTATAGGAGTCTCTTGCTTTCCTGTCTGCTCTCTCTCCCTCTATCAGTTGCTAGATCCCTCCTGCCTTGAAGGGGAAGGCTCTCAGAAGGAGCCTGTTTGCTGCTGTTCTGCCTGAGGGCACCAGTAGCCCTTGCAGGTAAAGCATGGCACGTTTGGGGGTAAGTTGGCTGGTTTGCTTGTCTCGAGGACTTGGAAATAGAGGTGAACTTCCAGTTTTCTTCCCCCCTCCTTTGTAGAGAGGGTGGCAGCCCTGAGTGCTTCTCACCCCAGAAGAGCAGGAGGGCTCGTCCCCAACAAGATGGGCATCAGAAAAAGGGCCAGGAAAAAAAGCCTTTGCTCTGCTTCTCCGAGTGCTGCACTAGACAAGCACCTTAAGATGCACTTAAATGTAGCCCGGTGTTGACTAAGTCGTGCACTTGATGCTTTTAGTATTTTAACTAAAGCCTGCCCAAAAACTAACAGAGGCTCTTGGGCTCCTTTGTACGCTTTTATTTTTTTTCCCATGATTTTTACCATGTTTTCAGCCATAAAGCTTTTTTTTTTCATTTTATGTTCATTTCCTTTTGCTGACACTAGAGCATCATATGATTTAGGGCTTTGTTTTCAAGCTTGATATGAAGGCTAATTACTTCCTTCTTGCATCCTCTCAGTAAGAAAACATGGGACTTAATCTTTCACAAAAGAGAAAAGCGAGGAAAAAATTTTAAGTGCATGGAAGTCTTTGGTAAGTCCCTAGGTTTGAATTGGTTTTTCATAGTGTAATGAAAACAAAACATCAGGAGCTAAGCTCCAAACTCCATAGCTCTATGTGGACCCAGTTTTCTCTTTGGTTGTTTGTCCTCACTGAGTCTAATTATGCAGTTACAATTCAGCCTGTGGCTGAGTACTTTTTTAGTAATTAGGGGTATGCTGTGGATATTTACTGTTTATATAGAAGTCAGTATGTATTTGTCCTGTTTTAGCCCTGTGACTTACTTTGATTATCCAGTCTTCTAGGTAATTAAGCTGTATATTTTGTCCCTGTCTCTTTCTTCATATTCTCTCTTGCCTTAATTTGATAAGAGAGGGAGAAACTACATCAGGAAACTTGGGAGCATTAGTAAATTGTTTCAGTGGGAAAGTGTGACTGTTTTACAGAGATGCCAACGTAAGTACAGCCTGCTGTCTGGGCAGTTTGGGAAGAAAAAAGGTTATTGCTTCCTCATCAAGTGTTACTTTAATACAACCAAGGAAACATCAACCCTTGGGATTGCTCATGTAGCAGGAGACTGACAAAAAAAGGAACTGTATTTAACTTCTGATCAAAGTAGTTGTTGTTAAACTTTTATCTAAAATTTCTGTTAATGGGCTAGTCAGTAATGACTGAAGGCATGCATTAGAAAATGCAGTACTCCACAGTACAGCGTAAATACCAGATAGTTTGGGGATGTCTCTCTGAGAGCAATGGCTTTTAATAGGAAGGTGTGCTTTTATAAAAACTTGGTTTATATTAGATGGGTTGTTTTTTCTGCAGGGTCAGCACGCATGATTCCCAATATCCCTGGTTCATCAGGCTGCCTTACGGCATGTCTAACTTCAAGCGCATGAGTCACTCCTTTTAAAATTTATTAGCTAGGTATGTGATTAAGTAACTTGATAGATTGGGAATGCAAGTTTTAAGTAGGGTTTGGGGGACTGTTCCCCAACTCTCTCGTCTGGCCGTAACGCCTTCTGTGGTGGTGTAATTATAAGACTTGTTTGCTTCCAAGATTTACTAATGAACTTTTTCAAAGTTTGGCAGAAGAAAAGTTAAGTGATTCTTTTGAAGACAGGCTTGTGGGATTCCAGGGTGATACAACCAGAAAACTTATTTTAAAAGCAACTAAGTTCTGTAGAGTATCCTTAAGAATAACTTTTTGTCCCTGTCTGTCTGAACCATTTTAAGCATTTGATACAGAGGGATTACAATTGCTTAAATGCTTTACGGAGATATTAACTGTCTGTAAGTGCTTATGATATTCCTCAAGACATTTTCAACAAGATACATAAAGGATATATTCAAAAATAATAAAATCAGTAATACTGTCTGCCCACAAGCTTTGTAGCAAGGGAGTTTTTACAACCTGCTCGTGCCTGTGGCTATTTTCATTGTTGGATTCTAGAGCTTAAAAAAATGCAAGATAGATGGTTTTAAACATTTTTCACTCAGATCAAGTATACATGCGTTGTCAAAACAATGGAATTAGTTTTAAAATCTTGATTGATTTTTTTTTTTTTTTAATAAAAATAGAGCTGTTCTTATTTATGTTCCAGTCTGAGCCTCTTTAGTTACACATGCATCATGTTTACCTTTCTTTTTCTGTTCAGGTGCCTAAAATACATATCCTTGAGCTTCATATGATTTATTTTTGTAAGATGGAGTTTTAAGAAAAGCTTGTATCATGGAATCAGTGACATTAAAACAGATGCGCAATGTTGAATTTTATTCCAAGTGGAATCCCAAACAGTGTCATATATGCTTGATAGTTGAAAGTTGGAAAGCTAAAGAAAAGGTACAGAAATTACTTTTCTTTTGTTAAAGCTTGATGAGTGTCTAACTGTATCTTCACCTGAAGAATAGGCTCAGATATGACTTAGTGATTGAGCCTGTTTTGAGCCTGTATAGGGCTTCTCAGATGACTCTCAGCCAAGGTTTTGGGTTTGGGTTGTACTTTGGAAGAGCAAGTCTGTACACACATTACCAGTAAAGGGCAACTTTGTTCAACATCACCTCCTAGCACTGTTCTAATAGCTGATACTGACTTCACAAATATAATTGTATAGTGTCAGTTGTGTTGGAGACAACATTTAAATGTAGACTTGTGCTTAGGGATCTGGATGGGAAACTGTTCTGGTTTAACGTTTAGCCATCTTTTGCCATCAGGTGAACATTCAGGTTGTAAAAGCCGGTTTGTTCTTTTAAGCAGAAGGGTGGAGTAAGTAGAAAAAACCAGCACAGCACAACGTGGACAAGTGCTGATGGCATCTGTTCAAACAGGCAGAGACTTGCCAGAGGCCAAATGGAAAGAATGTGATGTAGTGGGCTTGTTGGAGTTGATTCTCCAGGTTGCTACGGTAAAGGATCTTTTTTTGATTATTGCTGTGTGGAATATGAGCATAAAAGATGTGCAGAAAGCTAACTCTGCTGGCTGGGCTCTGCTGACTTCCGCTTGGTCACTTCTAGCTTGGGTGTGCAAGGTGAGTGCTGCACAATAGCCAGACAGAATCAGAGAAAACACTGCTTGGAGATGTCTCGTAGCTGGCCAGCTATTTTAGGAGTGGTGTTACCACAAACTCTGAATAGAAATAGCTGTCAAAGGACCAGCAGCATTTCATTAAGAGTGGTTAAGCTGCAGAACACCAGCATGAGGTAGGTGTGGGCCAGACATTCCATTTTCAGCATCGGCATACCCAGATATCCAAAAACCCCAGGAGGTCGGGCCCCAAGAAGTAGGAAGACTGGCTTTAAAAGGTGAGTTTTATTTAAAAGTATTCAATGTGTGTTTCTCTGATTAGTATCCAGGCTTTCAGTTTAGATTTGTCTGCAGACGAGCCTGAACCTATTTATTTATCTTTTTTTATATTTGGTCTTGCATAATCACGTTATTCTAGGTAGAGCTTTGGAGAAAAGATACCTGCTTTTTTAAAAATGTTGCAATGAATGATGGCCCAGTATTATGCAGGAGGCTAAAAGAGGGAAGTGGTTTGCTCCAAAGCTGCAGTACCTCAGCAGTTCCTGACCTCTGTAGGTTTATGGAGATCATTCATCAGAATGTAATCCCATGCCTTTGCAGAAGACAGTTTTCCCTTGTCTCAAGCTGCATCCTGCCACCTTCCCCATTGCCCAGAAGACCGTGATGTAAACTCTGGGTGTGAATATGTTTTTAAAGAAAATTGATGTGGAGGCTTTGGTTGCCAGATGAGGATTGATTAATTGACTTTGAGATAGGAATAATGAACCTGTGGCTCTCACGTGATAGAGGTCTAAACTAAATACTCATGGCTGTATAAATGATAGTGCTCAGAAGACGTATGTGACATCGGAACATGAAGAGCTTTTATTTCTTGTCTCAAGTCAAGTTTTGATAAAGCCTAGAATTTCCTGCATGGGAGACGGCAGGGATGTGGCTTCTTGGTATGGGATCAACATGTCGAGCAATAATTAGATTCAGTAATGAAGGGCATCAGCCAGTGCCAGATCCTTGTTGATGAGCAGAAGGAACTAAAACAATGAAGTAAATGACGGAGAAAGGAGGTTCCTTTTTCCTCTTTTGCCTTTGAAATAGCCATCTTTGCAAGTTTTGAGCCTGTGCAGTTGAAGGATAATAACTGCTCCTGTTGTATTGGCTGGTGCTTGAATGGGTAAATGGCTGTGCACCTTTGGATTATGAAAGATCAACAGTGCTCTCAGCAAGTAACTTCCATGAAATCGCTGTTTGAAGAGCTCCCAACTGAGCCTTGCAAATAAACTTGTAAGCGCAGTGGACAGGGCTGCCCAGTGCTCAGCTTCTGTAAGTGCCGTGTGCTGGGTTGGCTCCTCTGCTCTTTTGACCAACACCAGGATCTTGGCCAGCCACTGGGCACATGCATGTATGATAAATGTGCGGGTTTTTTCAGGGGGCCTTTGGAGCTGCTGAGGGAACCTTCTGCCTTCTCTTACACTTACTTTCTTCTTCCTGACCTTGATCTTCACATTTCTTTCTTCCAGGAGGTTTCGTACTGCAGTCACAGGAGGTTTGTCCTGCTTCAGCATAGGGAGAGTCATAATTTGCATCTCTTTGTAGCAGAGTGACTGATCTTTTCACCATGTCTTCCTCTGAGCTGTGGTGCTGCTGTGTTACAGCGCTACGACGCTTGTGTTCACTCACTGTTTTCCAGGGGGTGTGTGAGGAAATAGTGAACAGGGGAAAAAAAATAGAAGAGCTGCAGGAGTCAGGGTAGTACTGAGATAAAATAAGCCATGTTATCTAACTTGATACTTGGGGGGTGCCGAGAGGGGGAGTGTGGGCCATGGTTGTGTGCCCGTAGTGTTTGATCATTCATGAGGCTTTACTTCATGGCCAAGTATTACTTGAACGGACCCCCTGTGGCCAGCTAAAGCACAGAGCGTATCTCAGCATGAAGGCAGCTGATGGATGGCTGCGTGGCCAGGGCAGGCAGGATGGTTGGTTCATGAAGGCATTTTGTTTTGCAGTTGTTTTCCTTGTGACAGGCATTTATTTTAAAGTTACACTCGATCCTTCTGGCAGCTTCTGCATCACATCACAGACTTGTTGGGTGGCCAGAGCATAGGACTCGAGTCCTTTCCCTTGTACCTCGGGCTTGCTTGGTTCCTGCTGCAGGTGGGAAGCTCAAGACCCTGACCCAGTATGAATATAGGTCCCACGCTTTCCTTGTGAGGCACCTAGCAGAAACACAGTCCAGATATCAGAATGGCTCCCTGCCACAATTTCGTACCCTGTAGGAGAGCTTTAAAATGCATTTGAATTTTTATTATGTTATTTGTGAGCATATAAACCAAATATTTCTTCTTTCACACATCCTGCAGTATACAAACTTCGTGTTGGCCTGTCTGAGACAGCTTTGTGGTGATGCCAGGGACTGGAAGTCCTTGTTTTCTGACGTCAGATATTTTAGAAATTCTACATAGGTACAGAGAGCAGCTCCCTTTTCTCAAAAATGGACTGTAGTGTATATGCCTTCTTAGCAGTCAAACCCTATGCAGTGAAACGGTAGCCCTGTAGCAAAGAACCAGGCTGTTTACTGAATTGTTACAGTGTTTAATCAGCTTTCTATTTTGATGATTATCTCATTGGCTCATAAGATATCTTCTTTCCAGACACTTGCACTTGTGGTTTTTTTTTGTTGTACTGCCCTCAAATGTGGTAAGGAACTTCACAGACCTGCATTGGGAGAGATGGTCCCAGCCCTAAGGTGCTTACACAGATCACAGAGACCTGTCTTACCATGCAATTTTGACAAGGAGATAAATGTAATTTGGAAAGGCAGTTTCCAAGAAAGTCGTATTGCCCAGAAAGTGTATTTGGAATACTTTTATGACATGGTGTGCTGGTTTTGACTGGGATAGAGTTAATTTTCTTCATAGTAGCTAGTATGGGACTATGTTTTGGATTTGTGCTGAAAACAGTGCTGATAGCACAGGGATGTTTTCATTATTGCTGAGCAGTGCTTACACAGAGTCAAGGCCTTTTCTTCTCCTAACCCCACACCACCAGTGGGGGGGGGGGGGCACAAGAATTTGGGAGGGGACACAGCTGGAACAGCTGACCCCAACTGGCCAAAGGGATATTCCAGACTGTATGGCATCATGCTCATATGCTTCAAAGCTGGGGGAAGGAGGAGGAGGAAAGGGGGGACGCTTAGAGTGATGGTGTTTGTCTTCCCAAGTCACCATTACACATGATGGAGCCCTGCTTTCCTGGAGATGGCTGAACACCTGCCTGCCGGTCAGAAGTGGTGAATGAATTCCTTGTTTGCTTTGCCTGAGCGTGCGGCTTTTGCTTTACCTATTAAACTGTCTTTATCTCAACCCACGAGTTTTCTCACTTTTACTCTTCTTATTCTCTCTCCCATCTCATCCTGGTGGGGAGTGAGTGGCTGTGTGGGGCTTAGTTGCGGGTGGGGGGTTGAACCATGGCATGTGGGCAGATTTTGAGGAAAAATTGTTATTCCTCAAGCTTGTTCTGAGTTTTCACTTGTTAGCTTATGCAAACAGGCCAGTTCAGACAGAAGAATAAAATCATCATTGCCCTTTACCTTGCTGAACTGAGCTACAAAAAGGAGCTTAAAGAGCATTTTCATGTGCAATAATTTTCTTGCTGTTAATGTCTTGGGTACATTAAACCCTCAGTTCCTGACACAGGCACTTTCGACTTCCTGGGTTTGTTTGAAAGGCTCCGCTTTGGGCCCAGGCACTGCTGTGGGTGCAGGCAGGTACATGCACCCAGTGAGTCAGGGCAGCAGAGCTGCATTCTGCTCTTCGGTGGCTTCCCAGGGGCTGTGTCTGCTCCTTCAGCAGCACAAATTTGCAGTTGGAGAAAAAAAAAATGTAGGTAAACAGCTAGCAGTGGTTAAATCCAGCAAAACTGCAGGAAATACACTGGCAAGTGAGCTTAAACAGAGCCTACCTTCTGTTTTATTCTTGCTGCAAAAGCTGTACAGTTTCCTACCAAAGCACTTCCCAGGGCATGTTGCATATGCAGATGCATTGAGCAAATCCCCTAAGTTTTCTGCATTTTTAGAGTCATGGAAGTCTGTTTTCAGCTTTCAGCAAGCTTTCTTACAGCAGGATAGTGGCTTGGATGAGGAGTGAGGTTAACACAGGAACGTACTTCCCCAGCCTGCGGCCCTGTGGTGATCACTCTGTACTTGCAGCATGCTCCTCTGCTGCCTGGCTCCATCCCAAGTTGGAGGTGTTACTCTCATGAGCTTATACTTGGGGACGAGGATGGACTTTACAAGCAGAAGGCCCTGAGAAGTTCCCTCAAGCATCACTGCAGCAGAAGAGGGCTGGGGAAGGGTGGCTGGCCCCCATCCCTGCTGTGAGTGGGTCTGGTCTCTGCTGCCAGGTGATCTGGCCTGAGGCTCCACCGCTGGGTCTGGGAGTCTGCGTGTTCAGCCCTTACTGCAATGCCTATGCTGGTTTTTGGGGGGTGGGGTGGGAAATTTGTCAGTTCTTTTCTTTTTTCCCACATTGTCAAATCAGAAGAGCTTTGACACCTGCAAACCTTTCACAAAAGGACAGTTTTTAATCAATAAACTTAACCATCTCTCCTCTCCAAAATTCTTCTTGGCCAAGGAGTTTCCTGCCTACTGTAGTTTCATTGAAAGGGCTTTAAAAGGCCTGATGTCAGTGTGAGCCCTTACTTGTTGAGTCTGCAGTCAGGCAGCCTGTCTTCCCTGTCCTCTGAAACTGGAGAACCAGGCGGGAAACTCTTGATTACCCAGTAGAGCTAATCGATTAATTAGCAGGGGACGAAGTGCACCAAACAATCTGTTATGCCAGATGGATGCTTCAGTGTTAATTTATGTTCTCAAAATAACTGGACATAGATGTGCTCGGCACTGCGGCCTAGATCCTCCTTTCGTTGCATTTAGCGGTGAAAATGATGTTGGCTTTAGTGATCCAACTGCATAATTCTTCAGCAAAAATGTATTGTGGTATCAAATGGTAACAGTAAAAATGAAGTGAATAAAAGCTGTCCAGAGCAATGGACTTTACCTTCTTAAACAGGCATATATTAGTGCAAAACCTGAAGTTTTGCTTTTATCTCCTTAGAGTGTTCCTATTATCTGAATGCCAAGAAATGAGTAATTGGGTTTTTTTTTCTTTTTTGTTCTTAAAAATAACTTTTGATGTATTTTCCTAAGGAAGTCTGAACTAAAGCATAGTGCTGGAAAAGTTAAGATGTATGTTGCTTTCTCTTTGAAGGCACCGTGAAGGAGACTGAAAGAAAAAAGCAATTAAGTTAAAAAAGTCATGGTGGTGGCTATTCTACCACACTTAGTTTTAAATGAACGAGGCTTTCTGCAAATTTCCTTCTGTATTTTTCTTCCATTCTCTCTTTTGTTTGGGTTTTTTTTTTTTTTCCCCCTCTAGCTTTTCATAGCCAAAAGTTGGTGTGCCAGACAGAGATCCATTTCTTATGAACTGCCTGTTGGAGAACCACAGAAATCACTGACAATCTGCGGTCAGACTTCAGGGGGAAACTGAAGGCTGTTACTGCTCGCTGGAGGGAAAATGTGGCCCACCATCTCTGTGACACTGGGGGAGGTTGCAAGTTAGAGTTTAGGGGAGCTCTGTGTCATATCAGTAGTTCATCCAGGTTTTGTAAAAGGCAGGGAATTTGTTCTTTCATGCTCATGCAAGGAGCCAGGTATCTACTTAGGATATTATTTGTAAAGCTGGAGAAAGGACAGGTCCTAGAGGATGGAAGAAGTTTGAATTTTTCTGGTTTTGTTTTTTTCATTGAAATTCAAAATATTGATGATGCATCTTACCAGTTTTTAACACTGAAAAAAAAAAAAAAAATCTTTCTGTACTGGCCTTTACCTGTGTCCAGATGCTTTTTGATAGTTATTTACAGGATAAACTGTGTGGTTAAAAAGCTAATTCAAATCACTTTTCATTTTGCTCCATTTGTATGCTTTAAAAATAAAACACTATTTGGTATGCACAGAGTCATTTCACAGACTTTGGTTGTGTTTTCAGTGTTTAACCAAAACATTGAATTACTTTTACCTTTGTGATACTGTTAGGATTATTTTTAATTAAGTGAAGTGTTTTAACATGCTCTAATTTGTTTTTCAGCAAATGTGTCTAACACTTGATAGAGAGGGGCTGGTTCTGGGAACAAGACGTGCTCTGTCTTGCCTCATTTACCTGAGAGTTGGGTAAATACTCCTTGAGGACCTAGGAAGGAAAGGTTATTGATGAATTACCTGCTATTATAGCCATGTACGGATCCCAGAATACTTGTGTGTGGACTGCAGGGAGGAGACGACGTGTACAGGTTAAATGCTCTGATACTGAGTTGTGCTGTAGGAGCAGCTTATTCCCTCAATAAACAGTGCAGAAAGCAGAGGCTGAATCTGAGCAAGTCATTAGCTCAACTCATTCTTACTCCCTGATGTACTCTCAGCCTACTTTTAAGGTTATACTCAAGCCTGAATATGTATTTCCCTGATAAAACATGCCATAAATAATAAACTATTTCTTCACCAAAACAACATTGCACAAGAAGTTCTGTACTTCTTGAAGCAAGGCAACGGATGAACTTGCCAGGGGTCAAACCCACTGCAGAACAACCTGTACCTGGCTCTTTCTGATGCTTGTAAGGTCTGACATGGCATGGAAGACTAGCATGGGCCATACGGTGACTGAGTACCCTAAATGGGGTGATGTTCCAACGTGAGGATATCGAACCAGAGAAACAGTAGTTGGCCCTTTCATTACCAATCATTTTATGAAGAATGCATATGTAGTGAGGAGTCATAAGTTTTCTTAGCAAAATGCAGCTTTAGGGAACTTCAAGAGAGGATCCATGGCTCTTTACATGGTCTTGGCCTGAGTCTAGAAGACGGGGTAAAACTGTATGCAGAGAGGCTTAATCTGTTTGAAGGTGCTGGAAAAAAGAGGCTACACAGCAATGGGCAGAAGTGTGACAAAATCCGGGAAACTGCAGCTGGACAGGTTAACCTAATCTGTGCTTTTGCAATGGGATTTCCTTCCCCTTCACAGTGAGTGTTAAGATTTGCAGAGAGCATGAAGGTCTGGGGCAGAGCTGAGCCATAGCAAGGCACTTTGGTACTGAGACTTTGCTCCTTCATTACTCCCCAAAATCAGAGTTGGCTTTAGGTTAATCCTAGCCCCCTCTCTCCTGCTTGCTGCAGGGTTTTCCTTTTCTTCTGTCCTTGTTCCTGTTGGCTTTTAATCTGTCCCCCTGTCTGACAGCAGTAACGTATAGGGCTGAGATGTGCCTACCATTCTTGCATCCCATGCGTTACTATAGACCAACTGAGAATTGCTAAAATGGCGGCACTGTGTGATGATGGGGTTTCTAAAATGGATGCCCTCAATTGTCTAGTTGACAAGCAACATTTCAGGGTAGGGGGGGAAAAAGGGTTAGGGATCTGTCTGTGAACAAGAATTTGCCATGTTGATCTGCTCCCATTTTGGTTGCAAGTAGGAAGCTTATCCTTATTTACTTAAGCTGCAGGTATGCCTGAATGTGACTCCTCTCCCTACATGTCAGCCAAAGGTATTTAAGCAGAGTACACAACTAGGTAGTATCTTAATTTTATGCTTGATAGCTTCCAAAAACTCAAAAGGGGCTAAAGAAAGTTTGTGTTTGTTGTTTGTTTTGGAGGGCAGGGTGAAGGGTAGGTGAGAGATGTTGACCTTGTAAGTAATATTTAGAGAGGTAGGGTTAGAATTCATGTTTATAGCTACTCAGTGCCAACTTGCTCAATAAAAACCCTGTTAGGTTTCCAAGAGTGTCAGGAAACCCAAGGTAGTGTTGGGAGAGGGAATGGAAGCCAGCTGCTTTTTATAGATCAGGTTGCAAGAAAACTTGGGTTACTGCGCAGTTGTATTTATTACCGGGGGCAGTGGGGTGGTGTTAAGTGTAAGCAGACAGATGCATCACAGATGATAGCTGGAAGTCTCTTTTAGTACGTGGAATAAATGAATGAGTGGCAGCTAGATCATTTTAAGAAAGGATCGCTTCCCTTCCTTTTGCTATGGTACTATGTTCTCCATCTTCCAGCCCAAGCAGTCTACGGCAGCAGGCGCTTGCTTCTAGTAATGCTTAATGCGCAAACCTTCAAAATAGCGTGTAGCCATCTGATCTGCTACAATGCAAGACCTGCGGGCTGTTCTGGGAGGAAAGCTGTCTGTGTCCAAAGGATCACACAATAGTTCATGGTGTCCCTATCAGGGTATATTAGAGTGCAGCTTTTGGAAGTGCACCAATAAATACAAACACTGTATTTGAGCCATAATCACTGCACTGTAGCAACACTGCTTAAATGTGTAACAACACATCTATGGGGGGGATTGTAGAATTACACAGTTCATTCACTACACAGGTAGGAAAAATTGCTCTCCTTGTGTGTCTCCTCTATGGCTCAGCTGGGATTTATTGTCATAACTAAATAATTTTGTACCAACAAATAGCCATTTTCTCCCATTGTAACTTTAAATACTGATTTAGAGGTGGAAAGGCAGCCCTGAGATCCCTGCGGCTGTGTCTTGCCTGTGTTTCCTTCCAGCACAGCAGGCAGAGTCCCCAGCATAGTCTGGCGTGCTGCATCCCCTCTGCTCCCAGCAGCAGCCCAGGGGGTGGTGGCAGCCTGCATGGCTGCTCTCCAAGACCTGTCCACCAGCAGAAAGTGAGAAACTTCTAGTTCTCCTTGGGATGGGAACTTTGTCTTCTGCTATCTCCATGTTCTCTTCATTTTTCCTTCCACAATAGTAGATGTCCTTAGTGGAAACAGATCTATCAGGGATTGGAGGTATCTCTGCAGCCTTCCTGGAGGGAGCAGCCTTCTTGGCCCAAGGAGCATGTCAGACCTGAATGGAGACATAGTTGGTGCTGCAGGAGCTGGGCTTTGTTCTTGGGCTACAAACAGGGACTTCCAAGTACTTCTGTAGGCTGTAAAGGGGGGGCTTGGTTAGTCTTTGAGCTGGGGCTTGGGCTCTGCTGTTCAGTTCCGGTACTGCCACTGCAGCTGCTTCACAGGTTTCAAGAGCAACAGCCTGTCTTTGGGCAGCAAAAACCTTCTTGAAGCCAAGTATTGGCAATTCTGGCCTTAATTTCTCTGTCTCCTTTCTGTATCTGCAAAGCAGGATAAATGTCTTTCTGCCTTCACCTTTTCCTGCTGTGTCTGTCTAGATAAGGAGATTGCTAGTAGTACAGTTATAGCTTTGTATAGGGAACATGTGGGACACATCTCCCATTTTGCCAGGTTGTCATCCTCCAGCGCAGCCTTAGGGCATCGACAGCAAGCCAAGAATGCAGCTGACTTCAGGACGGGGTTCTCGCAGTGCTGCTGTTGTCGCCTGGTTGGTTAGATTTGTTTGTGTGTTTTCCCCTTCTTTGTAATTATGCTGATATTTACTACTCAACAGCTGTAGTCTGGGAAGGAAAGTGGTGAGCAACGGCTCTGCAGCTGACAACCGCCTTGTGCCTTGGCTGCTTGTCAGCAAAGGGCTGTTGCCGGCTGGGGTAGAGCTGTATAGCCATTGCCTTTAGTTGGCCAAAAGGTTGTTTGGAGTTACCCACTAGGTAGCCCCCTAAAAGTACTCCTGGGGAAAAAAAAAAATAAAAAAAAAATCCTGGTTTCTGTGGCAGGAACTACTTGGCAAATGACTGGGAATTTGTGAGAAGGGCTTATCTGAGGAATGGGATCTGCCGTAGTGAAAAGCTCCCCCAAAATGAATGTTTGGGCAGTTTTGGGGTAGGTGATAGTATCCTGACTCCTGGTCCTGGATTGCCTGTTGTGTGTCAGTCTTGTGTGTTTCATTGTTTTCCCACATCTGTTTCTGAGGATTTCTGGATGTGCTGGTTTCACAGCACCCTTCCTGCTATGTGCCCGGTCCGGGAGAGCATCAGAAAATGGTCCTGGAAGCTCTTCTTGTCTGGAGTCCTACATCCTCTGTCCCCTGAAGCCCAGCTCCAGTGTGAATCCACTAAAAGGGGCCTGGATTGAGTGATGAAATGGTCTTTGGGGCCTTAAACGATAAATTTCAGAGTTTGTTTAATGATTTGCCACTCTTCTGATTCTGCAGTAAAGCCTGTTTTATCTTTTAAAGCAGATTCATGCTCTCATGATTCTGTTTTCAGGGGTCACTGTCCTAATTCAGGAGCTCTTAAACTTGCTTGATAGCTGATTCTGATTTCCATTTCCAGTAGCAGGAGAGCAGCGGCATGACAGGAGCATTACAGTCTCTGTGGAGCAGATATGAGAGTGGAGGGGTGGGATGTCCGAGCTGAGCTCAGATGTGGCATCTAGATTAATGTTAAACTTGGCTCTGATCTGGGCTCTGGAAGTTGGTTTTACCCCTGCCTCCATGTGTGAAGATGAAAGTGATGAAGTTAATGACAATATACACCTGTTTGCTTCAGGGAGATGTAAAGATCTATTTGTAAAATACGTTTGCAGACGGTGCATGTCCTGAATTGCTAAGTATCGGGCAGTAATGTGAAATAGGCTGTTGAAAAGCCTGGTGAGTGATGCTGGATGCTGCATTGCTCCTGGATGGGTGCTTGAGGAGTCGGCCTTCAGAGCCTCATTTTTCCCTGGCAGCATTAGACACAAATTATTCCCTGCTCTGGTGATTGCAGGCTATTTGCCAGCATAGAGCTTTGTACCGAAATCTTTGGGCCAGCATACAGTAATTGGTTGGCTTTTAATTTCTTCCCTTTCTTTAAGCAGGACTTCAAATGCTACAGCTTTGTCACAGTGGTATAATTACATAAGCCATAGAAAAGTACTTCAGTGACCAAACAACTTTGGTTTTGCCAGTAGTTTAAGCTTGCCATTTATTAAGCTGTTGAAGGAATATAATTGAAATTCATTGGGGAGTTTAATTTTATCAAGCCCTCTATAACTGCATGCTTTTGCTGTGTGTCTGTATGCATTTGGGTTGCCTATAAATGGCTCGTTTGCTTTCATAAAGGATTTAGCACAAAAGTGCAGCTGTGTAAGGAGCCAACCTCTGATCCCTGGCCCATGCTGGTTAGGGTGCAAAAGTATTGACATAAACATGTGCAGAAGTGGCCTCTAAGTATTTCAGTTGGTAGAAAAGTTTTATATTTTTATTAATTTTGCTGGAGTCCTTTGCCTTACTCTATTTTTGAGCATAAAAAGACACCACACGTCTAATACAGTCAAGAAGGTTTTAATGGCTACTCTGAGGATGCTCCTGCAGCACTGGCTGCTGCTAGGAGGTGTCTGCTGCCCTGCAGCGCTGTGCTACAGCCCTGTCAGGCCTTACGGTCAACAAGAAGCTCTCTTGCTTTGTCTCCCTTTAGGGCTTTTGAGCTCTGTGTTGCACAGTTCCCAAATGGGGAGCTTGCCTGCTGGCCATGCAGGTGTCAGCTTGATCTGGGGTCTGCCCACGGCTTGGTGCATGGGGCTTAGCGGAAAAACAGTGCTTTGTGCTGCAGGGAGTCCTCTGCAAACAGTGCTTCGTCCCCTGCTATATCCCACTTTCCTGCACCATCCTTTGTGTTTGTCTGTGTCTGCCACAAAACCCTACGCTGTGTGTCCCCAGTCAGCCCCTGTGTTTTGCTTGTTCTTCCCCCATGTAAGTTGTGAGGTCTGATGATGCTTTCCGGCACTCCAAAATTGGGAGGGAGGAGTTGTGGGACTTGCACTTCTTTAGATGTGGCAGGCCTCCTCCGCTGGGATTTCTATAACAAGCAAATCCGGGGAGGAGTTAAGGCATCACTTGTCTGATCTCAAGACATGAAATAGCAGGAACCTTCTTCACTAGCTCCTGCTTTGCGGAAAATACTGCCTCGACATTAAAGCCTGAATGGAAATCTGCTGTCTGTCATTTTGTGGCTGTCCTGGCTTTTAGGTGTTGTGGCTGTTCTGCTGTCCAGGAAATTGGTGTGCGGATCATGCATGCTGCCTTATCTTACCGCTGCTAAATATGTAATCACTGCTATCCCCATGGAAACGCATGAACTTTTTTTTTCTGTGCATGTTAGTGCCTGGTCTGGATTTTGATGCCTTGGCAGTGTTATTCCTTAAACCAGTGACTTTAGCTGTGAAAGGTGAGCATGTGTGCAAGTGCCTTGTTACAGAGATCTGGGCAGTAGCTCTTGCTTTGGGTTCTTTTGCTAATGGGGTTCAGGTATTCAGTTTTCACTCTGTTCCCTTGCAAGCGGGGAGGGCAGAAGGATGATTACTGTGGATGGGGTTCAGTTCTGCTCCACAGTCTGAGTCGCAGGCTAGGGGAAGGGCTGCTGTATTGCCACGCTAGGTTTTTGCTTAAGTTGGACTTTTGAGCGATTATAAAGATTTTTCTCTGGTCTGACTGAATTGGTTCTTGCTGCTGTCCTTGTTTGTCTGGCATTCCTGCAATTCTTCACTTTAAAAAAACAGGCTGATAGGGGCTGTTAACATGGGCTGAGCCCAGCAGTACGTATGTGCTTCTCTGTAGTGTGGTTTCCCTGCCTTTTCTTTTAATCAAACTTCAGTGTCTTCTAATTGCTTTCTAATGATTGTGCTCCACTCTGACTCCATCCTTGAAAGGGCTCAGCCTACTCAGTTTGCACCAGGGTTTCTGGGCTCTTTGGCAAAATGTCGTAATGCCAGTCCTTCTCAAACTTTTTTTCTGAGGTAGATGTGAAAGGCAGTTCACAGATCAGAAACCAGCCTAAGATCACACAAGAAACCTAGAATGACAGTGCAGGCAGCTTTGAATTCTCAAATTTGATCTGTAAAACATGGGGGGAAAAAATTACCTTCCTTCAGTCTTCTAAGTGCATCAAGGACTGTTCAGAAAATAAGATATTACAGTTCTGATGACCATATAAATACATTGTGTTTCAGGCTTGGGGTTGCTACTGTAATGCTCACAGACTCCCTGGATTCTTGTCACCTCAAAAGATCCAAATGTTGTGTGTCGACTGTAGCTGCAGTTACAGAGAATAAAACTGGGTTTTATGAATGCATTTTGTTTGAGGATACTGCTGTAAGCACACTAACAAAACTGTCTTCTGAGTCTGTGCAGAGCAGAGAGAAAATTTGGGGGGAATTATGCTATACCTTGAAGTTTTCTGCTTAATTTGTAAGTATAGCTTGATTTCCATATCTGAGATGTTGAAAAAGACTGAAATACTCGGGGGTAATTGGGGGTCGAGGGGAGGGCTTGTTATGCAGCCTTTTTCTCTGTAAAGTAAGAGTATCAGTTATGGGGCACCTATTGCATGGTTTAGAACAGTGCTACAACTAAATCATGCTTATAATGAGCCTTGGGAGGCCAGGAGCATGAACACAGTGAAATTGTTAATCTGTTCTGTTCTATGTACAGGGTTATTTGGGAACATTGATAACCAAGGGGTTCCCTGGCCACCCATGGCTCATTTTACAATGGCCATGTGCTGTTCACCTTTACTTACTGGAATGTTTAAAATCAGGAACAAAATTTTCACGTGGAAGTGTTCAAATCACCACATCTGCACTGAAACACTGAGTAGGTTGTTCCCTACAGACATGCTGAGCCACTGCAGCTCCAACTGATGGCAACAGGAATTACCAGTAGCTCAGCACTTCGGAAGCTGCTGAAGGACTTCCAAGCAGGTGTAGGTGCCTGCCTCTAGGCAGTGAAGTTGAAAACGCTGGCCTGAGTTTGCGTGGCAGAGGAACGTGAATAAATAGCAAGAAATTAAGCAGGGCACAGAGAGGAAGAAGTTCCTGATAGCTTCCTGATAGACATAAATATTATGGGAAATTAACTCTTTCTCCATAGCTGTTCTTAGGGTAGCAAGTCAGCAGGTGTGAACTTCAATGGCATTAAACCAGTAATGGTGATTTGGTGCTTGGGAGTTAAGAGTGTAGCTGGCTCGTAGCTGGGTATTGCATTGATCTTATTTGATAGAATTGTTCTAGCCCAGTGAATCGTTACCCCCACTTCCACAATGGCCTAATCTTCCTCTCGTTAAAGGTGGTGACAAAATTCTTGGTTCTCCATGTGCACAATAAAGTTACTAAAAATGTACCCTTTCCTACCATTGTGTCATCCTGTCAGAACTGTTCTGATTGAATTCACGATAGAGGACAGGGAGAGACTCCAACTTTTGGTCCCTTGTGTCAGACAGGACTGTCCCTGTTGAATTCACCTGGAGCACAAATCTGCAGGAAAACTTGTTAACCAGGAATGGGGCAGTTATGGTCTTGCAGGATAGTGAACATTTCTCACTGTTGCATCAAACAAAATGTATGCGTAAAAAGGAGCAAAGCTCCTTATACTAAGACTGCCTTGATATTGTCCTACTGGAACTGTCATGTGTGCCAGCACAATATCAAATACTAGCAAGATGGGGCTACCAGGAAACCTTGAGTTTTAGAGCTGCTGTCTGCACGTAGCTTGTCTGTCTTATCTGATAGCAGGAGGGAGCTCTGAGAGAGAAAGTGTATAGGTGAGCACCTGATAGTATAATAGGCTTTGTACTGAACCAGCAGTATCCTCGGAAATGCCCTAGTATATGCCTTAATTATTTTTCTCCTCCTTTGTAAGTGAAGAGGTGAACAGTTGGATGTATTGGGAGCTCAAGTCATTGATGCGTAGTGTGGAGGGTAAGTCTGGCATGACACTGAAGTGTAATAGAGCATTATTTTTTCTATGCAAAAATATGCAATAGTGATATTTTAAAGCCATAACTGAATGTACTTGGAAACACTTGTTCCGTCTATTGCCTCTTTCTCTTCTCCCCTTCTTGTTTGTTTTTTGTCAGTTGCTCTCCTTTATGCACACAAGTGCTTAATTCTCTTTGCAGGCTTTTTTTCAGCAGATGCAGCTGTGTGTCAGGCTGGACATCAAACTTCTCTTACCTAGAGAAATACTTTGTCTCATGTAGATCTGTTCCTTCCATCAATATAGTCTCTCTCTTCAAAGATCTTTAGATTGTTTAAAAGGAAGAGATATCTTCAAGCACTTTTCCAAATCTCCATTGCTAATTGACTACTCAAGGAATTATTTGGTAAATGATAAAAGCAGCACTGTGGACATGGCAGTGTTCATGGGTGGTCAGGTGCAGGGAATGGGTTAGTTGTTCTGTGGGGTCATGTTAGTGTTTGCTTTCTCCCCTCCTTGCTCTTCAGTGCGAGATGAGAATTAGGGCTGTTCAGCTACAGACTTGATTCTTGTTGGAAGATAAACAAGAAGCAATTTGTGACAGAAGACGAGCATTTCAGGGATACCAATGATTGTTCCCCTGTAGCTGACCTCTAACTCCAGTTTGTAGTTTTGGATGTTCCCTGGATATTGGTCCAGTTACATGCCTTTTTATATAAAAAAAACCAAACTTGTGGGGGGTTTGGGTGGTTTTTATTTTTTTTTGCTGGCTGATACCTGATTTCTACAAGGGAATCTGTGAATTTATGCTAATGTCAACCTGCAGCTCTCAAGGTACATCAAATCTCCACATACGCACATAATTTGGCATCCTGTTTTTGAGTTGTGGGTTAATGCTTCGGGACCTTTCTCCGTACCTGTGAAGTCTAGCATAGTTGCTTCATTTAAAAAGGGCTTTTTTTTATATGTCATGTGATTACATGAAAACTTCATCTGTTTCTAGATATATCAGCAACAAGGCAGTCATAAGATTTGACAATCAATATACCATCAAATTTGGTAGCATGGTGCAACAACAAATTCCAGTTTGGTAAAAGTGTTGTGGGGAGCATTGCTTTCTCTGATACTACCTCATTTTTATGCCAGCTTGTCAGCAATTTCTGAGTTGTTGGTACAAGATGGAGACTGTCTGGACACACAGGGACAATAAGGTGCCAGCAGTCTCTGTGATTAACTGGATTTCTTTGTACTTGGTTCTCGTTTAATAATACACCAAGGCTTTGCTTCTCTTTCCTCCATGCTTGTTGAAATTGTCTGATGCCTAAAATATGACCCTTTATGTGTAATCTTGCCTTTGGTTTTGTAACAAAAGGAGTTAACTTGGTGACAGTACTTGGTTCAAACTCTGGGCTTCTGACCTGTGTCTCACCTTTTATTTCTTTTGCTAGCAGCAAAGGCAGCTGATATTATTTAAGTTGGTAATAATATCTGAAGCATGCCTGGAAATATCTGATAAGTTGCTTCATTCTTTTGATAAGGGAGCGAGGCAGAGAAAAACAGAGCTTAGTGTAAAGTTTATTAAATGGCAGAGCACGTTTAATCTTCCCACCCCACACATTCAAGCCAGAATTCAGCATTTGTCATCAACAGTGTCTCCAGCAGCATTACTAAAAACCGATTTGTCTTCGCCACAGCAGGTTGGTTTTTTTCTTTCTCAGATGGACACAATGGGTTGTTTGTTCTTTCTCCTTGGGCAGCTGAATAATATGTGCACAAACCCACCTACCTCTGTGCTTCAAAATCATGAAAACCAGCAAGTTGCACAGCTACCCATTTTGACAGTATGGTAGCATGCTGTCAGCGCTAATATTCATTAATACACATTAGCAACTGCTTGTGTTTTGAAATGAAGTGTTCTACAATTCCCAATAAAATGACAGATGAATGTAAAGAAGTTGCATCTTGAGGGACACGTATATGAACACTTAGAGCATGTACATAAGTTCGTATATGCCCACTGTTGAATACTTCTCTCCTTATCTCTTCCCCATGTCTTGGCACTTCAGTGCACTTCATTTTAATGAATTTTAAGGATGATTGCAAACTTCATGAGAGCTGAATTAAAGTCCTGAATAGATAAGTTGTCATAAACCACTACCCAAGTTGTAGCAGTAGTAGCAGAAGCCATAATGTGTTACCCGCCAATTGCATACATTTTATATTCTCTGGCTTTTCTCCATTATTTTAGTGTTTTACCACATCTACTCAACTATCATGTGAAAAGTAAAATAAATTGGCTCCTTTACTGATGCTGGGTGACAAGACTTGCCTATGAGCTATAGTGCTTCACCACAGCTGGTAAGTTCAGAGGATACCTGAGAGGTTGATGTGCTCTTTTTCTACTCTGATTTTCACTGGAAAAAATACGTGGAGGAGGATTTTCAGCAGCCAGCCCGAAATACTGCAGTGAATTCATGTTGAAGCCATGAGCTGCACCTAAGAGCCCCAAGTCCCAGTGCTGCCGCTTCCATTAGATTTCTTCCCTGTTACTTGCAGGTAAAGATCCAGGCTCGTCCTGGCAGTTCCAACAACCATGTGCACTCCCATACGCATTTCTACACGTGGCTGTTTCAGTTTTCATTCTAGCTTTCTTGGACATGTTCTTTTTATCTAGGCAGAAATTGAAGGTAGTAATTTGCCCGCTCCTGCTTGAGAGAAAAAAAGCCTTTTCAATCATAGACATAAAGCCGGGGAAGAATGCAGGAGCGAGCACTGCATTCTTATTTTGCAGGGACGTTTTCTTAGAGTAGAGGAGCTGGCCTTTTCCCAAGGGAATGGGGCTGCCATTCGCATTTGCCTCTTGAGAACAAGAGCTCTCACACACACTAAAGCATCTTAAAATGGAAAAGTATCTTTTCTGACTTTCTTTTCTTTACTAAAACCACAGGACTTTGTTCCAGAGAGCTCAGCACCTGTATGTGCAGTTGTTTTCCCACACTTATGTTCTGCTTTATATGCAAGTTTTGGACTTGATGTCAAAATCTGTGATGTGTGCTAGGATGAAGATGAGTCAGGACAATGTCTCCTTTTGGCCCTCAAACCCCATCTTTGGAGAGCTGGCATTCATGAAACTGTGTTGTGAGACTGTTTTTGTCTTTGAGGTACATAGCTTGAAAGATAAAGCCACTCTAAGTGAAACCCAAAATAAATCTGCTTCGTTGTATCAGGTAGCAGAAGTAGATGCTGGACTGGGGTGCTACAAGACTAATCTGCTTTGTCAACAGTGTGATACATGGGGTGAAGCATGTCCCTTACTAAGCGAAAATATTTTCTGTTGTTCCTTTGAGTTTCCTTGTCTCTGGTCAGCACTCCTTTTATTGTGGTGTTTTTCTATAAAAATGGCTTAGAATGGCGTCTTTGTATGCCATTAGCTGAGTTAGTTCTGTCTTCCCTGAAACCAGTGGAGTGACAAGATAAACTAGCAAGACTGTTTTGGCTGATTTCTCATGACCAATTGCACAAGTAATTCCTATAGGCTCGAATTTGCAATACTGCCCATGAGTGGTTCAGAGGAGAGTGCACTTTCTTGGGAATGGGGTTTTCTGGGTTTTACTAAAGGGCTGATTGGATACAAAGATTGTTAGACTAGTAAAAGCAGAGGAAGATTATAAATTGTTTCTATATGCATTAGTATGACTGGTATATTTATGTGTGGTGATGGAGATGTGAATGTGTATAGGAGGACGTAAACGGTGTTTATCTAAGATAGAAGTAACTTCTTTTTGTAGGAAGATGAGTGAAATTTCTGTTACCTCTCTTACCTGCTATGGACTGGAATTTCTCATGACGAACATGAGTGCTGAGAGAAAACTAGCAATACTAGATTCAGTCATGTCTTTAAATAAAAGACAAAAATAAAACTGTCATTCAGCTCCATAGCTTATATTTAGCATGTCCATTTAAAGATCTGCAGCTTGAGTATATCTGAAACCAATGCAGAGGAATGAATAAGAAACCATAGGACAAATTAGTGCAGGATGACATTCTGTTCCATGTGTAGCATGAAAGCGTTTGGCACCACGAGCTCATTTTGATCTCACTTGTTGTGTCTTCTGCCTCCTACCAGCCTGGAAGAGAGCTGGAGCTGTGCCTTAGCCAGATTAACTCAACATGAATGATCTCTGGTTTACTGAGAGTTTATCTAACTTACTTAACTTTTGTGACAGCAAGGATTGTTTAGATGGGGTTTCCCCCAGCCTACTGCCAGTGCTCAGTGATTCACTGGGTCTAGAAATGATAAGAGCTCCTAGTGAAGTCCCTTCTCATCTGACTGGGAGAGAGACCCCATGGTACAGCAGCACCTTGGGTGGGAAGCAGAAGTTCCCCACGCTTACAGGGTGAGACTAGGCACAGCACGTGCAAAGGGATTTAGTTCATTTTAAGATGTGCTTACTCGTGGCTTTTCAGAGGTATTGAAGTGCCTGAATCCTTTTCCATTTCTCTTGAAGGGGCAGATGCTTTGGAAACCTCACAGTCTTCACTGTTAGCAATCCTGCCTACCTTTGAAAGTCTGGCTGCTGGGTTTTAGTTTGGAGGTTGGCTGGCTGGCAAGTAACTCTGGAAAAGTACTGCTGTCACTGAGGCAGAAGCAGCTCTAAGTTGATTTTCCCCTTATATCAATGACTAAAACCTACCTTTCCCCAGTCTAATTTCTGGGAGGTTCTCCTCAAAGCCTTGTTTGCTCGGTGGCTTATAGCTAACATGCAATGCTGAAATCTGAAATTAACTCAACCATGTCAGGGTAAACAGATGGCCATTTCCAAGGAGAAGATACTAAGCACTCTGTACAGGTTTTGCAGCGTGGTGAAAATCCAGGTAACGGAAACAGCCAAAAGTAAAGGCTGAATTATATTGGATTCCTGAGTCATCAGCTATTGATGCAGAAGATCCTGCTACCTACGCTTTTGTGGTGATGCTGCTAAGTAGCATTTCCAGCCCTCTGGGCAATGACATCAAAGGATAGCGAAGATAAAAACAGACCACTGTTGACTTTGAGAGAAATGTTATATTTATACAGGCAGATGTTGAGGTAACTGAAAACTTTAGGACTGCTTTAATGAAAGTTTGCCAGTCCTCAACCTTCAAACTCAGACTCAGACTTGCCTTCTCTCCTCCAAAATCACAGAGCTGGCTTTGGGTGCCCCTGCTTCTTAGCAGAGGAGACCTTCTTCCAGAATGAACGAAGAGCTCCAGGAGGGAAGCAAGGCCTGCTGTGACCTGGCAGGTCAGGAAGGTTGGCTGAGCCCTGTCCTTTGCCAGAGATGCCCGTCAGATGCCCCAATCTTCCCAGAGCAAGCACAGGGACAGACCCTATTTCTTATGTGGACATCTGGGTGCCTGTGTATAGGCTGCTGCGTTTGGGTCAGGTCCAGTTCCCATCTGGGGTGGTGGCATTAATGTATTTCTGTCCCCAGCTCAGGCACTGGAACAGCTGTCTCCCACCAGCACAGCAGTCCATGTGGTCCTCCCTCGGCTGGAGACAGTCACTACTGGGTTTTCCAGCCCCTTCAGGCATTTGATATAAACACACACCACAGCTTTCTGTGGGCTTTCTAAAACAGCTAGGACCCTGCCTCGCAAAGCACGCCTGGGCTGCACTTCTCTGATGAAAACGAGCAGCCGAACTAGTAAAGCTGGTTTCCTCTCACTTTCTCTTTGCAGCGAGACTCTCTGGAGTCTAGCATGGTGTGAGCTCTGAGGTTTCCTGTGGTCGGGACATGCCCCTTGTGGATTCTTTGCTGTCTAATAAGGTTTGTGCTTGCATTATGGCCTTGCCCTCAGCGCTGCTGCAGACAGGCTTTCCTCTTCTACCTAAGCACCCATTTTAATGAACCTCGTATGAACTTAGTACCTTTGAAATCTCCAACTCTGACATTTACCAGAAATTAGCCAATAGGTCAAAAACTTATATGGAAGGGACAAGTGGCATAGTGTCTTTGCATTAAAACTGCTTTTCTCTTTAAAACTAGGTCCAAAATAGGGGATCTATCAGTACTTCTTTCCCAAATCTTCTCTGCCCTGTCTTTGGGAAGAGAGTGATCATCTCTTCCGTGCTCCACTTGTTGCTGAGCAACTGAGCAGCAAGAAAAAAAAGCAGAACTCCTCATCTTAATAAGATCTTAGTTCCTTCAGTAGGTCGCAGCTCCTTTTCCATGCCAGGCAGCTTCAGTGACTCATGGCTTGGCCCCATCTACCTGCAAGGCAGCTCCCTGGCTCACAGCCAGTTCACTGCTCTTGGCGGCTACTGCGTAACTGGAGGAACATCTAGGTGTGTGACCCTGGATCATGCTTCATCAGCTAGAACGCATGCACAATTTCTCCAAACGCCTCCTGGGCATCTCAACCCTCTATTGAGGTTAAACAGTGAAATGTAGTTACAGGGAAGACAGCAATTAAAAATTCGCATTCCCAAAACATTCATGTTGCTGTGCCAGATCTGCAGGAGGCAGTGCATAGGCATTCCTACCATCCTTCTCACAGCTCCATCACGGACCAAACTCTTGATCCCACACTCACAGTGAATAGCACCTAAATCCATGGGTGAAATTGCTGTTTATGGTACAAACATGATAGGAATTGACTGCTTTGTATATCAGAGAATCATTCTGCAATTCAAGTACTCATTTTAGCAGAGGAGCAAAAGGCAAAATGGCAAAGAACTTATTGGCAAATAAATGAATGGTAACTTCCCTCTGTTGGATTTATCCAGTTCTTTGAGATATAAATGTATTCTTGATGGCCAGAGAAATCAGTCATTCCGCATTAGGAAGTTTGATTTATGTCTTCAGCAGGCCTTTATGAAGGGCTGTGTAAGTGGATCTGGAAATAACCTATAGGGAAAAATACAATGTGGTCTGATTCATTTAATACACAAGTACTCAATTATGTTTTTGTTTTGCTTTTGTTGCTACTTAAGGAGATCTTAATTGTACAGGTATATGAAAATAAGTTACTTCATCCCTCCAAAACACCCCTTGTGTGACATTCATTACCCCCAGACTACTGTGACTTGCACCACATCTGACTTTTAATCATTGTATTGTTATGTTTCAAGTTGCTATCTCTCTTACTGTGACAAGATCAGATGCGTTTAATTATGGAACAGGATCCTGCTGAGGTTTCCAGATAGTGCTTGCCCCAAGGACGTTGCATCTGAAGTATGTGGTTGCTCATCTTCCTTAGCAGCCTCCATAGTCTGTGCAACTTCCCATCACCACAGGGAAGGTGGTGGGGAAGGAAGGGCTGCTTGGCAGAGCTTAAGCAGTGGGAAAAGGTACGTCCAGGTGGGGCAGAATAGACCAGAATTGTGTATTGAGATATTCTGGATTGAGAATAATAGCAAATGCTCTAGATTTGGGCTAAGATGGACATAGTGGAGTCCGAGGTCTTGTCTATGATAATGTAGGTACATTAATGCAGTATCTTGAACTGTCTTGAACTGGAATAACAAAGACGACTCGGTTTTGCAACTGGGCACGCCGTCATAGCTGTGGAGAAGGCTGTTTTGTTCCTAACCTTCCAGTGGGATTTGAATCTTGGCACCGAGTGAAGAAAAGCTTGTGCAATAACCAGTGGGTTTCCTAGCACCTTCTCTGTTGCTCCCCCTCTTGATTTACAACAGTCTCTAAGATCAGAGGTTCATTTATGATTGTTTTCTGTACTTTGAGCAGCTTCCACCCCCTCACTCTTTGTCTGATCAAAAACCCCATGTTGTTTACTTACTGACATAGGTCAACGACAGCAGAAAAAAAGTGGTGACTAAGCCAATTAATTGCTGCCAGAACAAAGCCTGCAGACTGTATCTCAACATGTGAGCTTGACAGTAAAGCCTTGGGCTCAGCAAAAGAGAAGTTGTCCATATCGAAAGAGAGATCTACCTTTTCCAGACTGTCCTGTACCCTCTGTTCCCCCCAGCAGTGAAGTCCTGGTTCCAGACAGTTTTCTTATAAATCCTCCAAGTGCTCTGTGGGATGGGAGCACAGGCAGTGTGTCTTCTCGGAAACCTCCTGAAACTGCTGCTGGAGACATCTGGTTGCTGGAGGCCAGATCCTGCTGGAGACCTGTGCTCCATGTCAGACCAAATTAAGTGTAGATCCCTAGCCATGCTTAAAAAAACCTTATTCATAGTCATCCCCTGTACGGGACTGAATTTTATTTTTCAGGTTATTACTTCCTTTTCCAGCTTTTATGCTATTGCTTGGATTGATCTGTGGATGAGGATGTCAGGGTGCTGGTGGTTTGGGTCAGACCCTGCTGTCCTGTGGGACCATGCTGTTTTCTCATCTCCTCACTGCTTGCTTACTGTGTAGAGCGTGCAGACACCAATATGTGGTGGTTTTGTTCCTGTTTCTTTCTGCTGTGCAAAAAGCAAAGTCTTGGCTTGAAAGCAAAGTCTTGTATATTGCCAAAGGCTGTGCTCCCTTTATCCTCAGGATGGGTTAAAAATATTATTTAACTGTTACAAACTGTTTATTCTACTAGAGGACTTGCTGGAAGAGCACTAAATGTTCAGACCTGTTTGGGCTGTGTGAGGCCAGAGAGAATTGCTGCTTTTGTGCTTTGTCCTGTGAAGCTGAGATGCAATAAAACCTGATATTGATACTGACTTTCTTTAGAAAGTGCTTTGAGGTCTACTTGTGAAAAGCAACAAATAGGAGCCAGGTGGAATTGTGCCTTTCAAAGAGTCTCTTCTTTTGTTCCTCGACAACAGTAATTCAGCAATTCCCTATCAGGACCACTCACAGCCTAGCAGCAACTTGTGTTCTCTAGTTCTTTCCAGTTGTGATTGTCTTAGTTCAACATTGTACTTAGTTTTGTATCCTCTTCGAGGATATTCAAGTGTTTTCCATGACCTAAATATATTTTTGAGAGAGAGCTTTCTGATGATGCTAATCACACGTATTTGCTGGCTCTGGAGAAGGGAGAATTGTATTATGTGAGTCAGGCTATAAGCTTTCATTGATATCTTTGCATCTTGCGTTATACTACCCAAAGTCCAAGGCTGCATCTCGCCTGAAGTTTTTGTCATTTATCCTGATTGTGATTCCTCAGTAGAATGAACTTTTCATTGGACTCTTCAGGAAGCATTAAGCAAAATTTAGATTATTCACTCAGATGAACCAATAAGCTTCTGTCTTATGATCATGCTTGCAAGCGTTTTGAAATACCATTGGCAGGAAGGACTCGTGCAGGCAGTGAATGAGAATCCTCATCTTTATCTGTAAAGTGTGTTTTTAAATCCTGATTCGAGTGGAAACAGATTGTTAACATACCTCAAGTACATCCCCCAGTTCACATGACTGCTTTCCCTTAGATCTATAGATACGTACATTCTACACAGGTCTGTTATCCTGGAATCTTATATTGCTGAAGCACTTAAGTTAAAAAGTAAGTACAGAACTGAGGTGACAGAAGAGCCTTTTATATTAAAGGCTCAGCTTACTGAGATTTTGACTTGTTTCCTTTCCGAGTTGGACACCCTTGATGTTGCAGACGTGAGCTCTTGAGCACCTGAGCTGGTTTCATTTTTCCACAGCAGGGGAACTTTCCCGTTGGAGCTTTTCAGCCCAACCAGTATGGTGTGAGCACACAGGTGTCACAGATGCTTGAAGTGTCTCAGGACCTCTCTGGAGGTGTCTCATCTTCCCTTTTTGAGTCATCTGATGGTTTAAATTTCTTTACTGATGAAAATTAAAAGCAACATCTGACAGCGTATTTTCTGTTGTGTCCACTTGACCACTTACTGGTTGGAAGGAAGGATGAAGTCAGGAGCACTCCCAGGCAGCTGCCTAGGATGGAGGGGATACTGATATTGCCCAGCCTTACCCTTGTTCATTTTTGGTGGGCTTCAACACAACCGCACGCAGAGGAAGATCCAAGACTATTACTCATTAAGTTCTCAGACTTTGGAGGTGTCTTTTGATGATGCAGCCTTGTATTGTTCTGAGAGTATTTGTTCTTCCCCAAACCCTTACAAGGGGAAGATTGTGTAGTTCTGTTATTTTTTTTTTTTTATCCCAGCTAGTGATTTCACAATTTTAATTTTCCGTAAATCTTTGACAGCTGTTATTTTGTTGTTTTAATTTTTTTCAATCTATTTTAACACTTATCCTGCATAGCACTTGGTGAGGACAGGACACAAATAGATGATTCCAGCCTGTTGGGTCGTCATAAGGCCTGGCCGTTTTGCAGTCTTTGGCTGTTTCCAGAGAACATGTTTATGGACTCTATCGTTACTGAAACATCTCCTTTTCCCTTTTCTCTTCCTCCCCTTCTCTGTGGGGAAGCAGGGAATGAACAATGCAGTAAAACATAAACTGAAATGGTGATTAGAATTTCATGCAAAGCGGTATGTTAAATGGTTCTGCACTTGATTCATCTACATTTTAAAGCAAACAGGGTAGGGCACGGGAAACTCTGTTAGTTGAAATATTAAACCTGCCGGGGGCACAGCATTTCCTTTCACTTCCAAAGTGCCTATCCAGTCCGAGACAATTGGAAATGGAAAGATGTTGTCTGTGCCCTCAGGCTCTCACTTAGAAGTACCTTAACTTCTTGCTACCTCTGCTTGTGGAAAGGTTTTCCCAACATGTTAAATGCATTGTATTTGTTCCCATAGACTTTAAATGCCTCCTTAAAACACAGACAGACCACTGCCATTAAGATACTTTTTAATTTGACTAAGATGACAGCTAACATTGATCTCTGGTAGCTGAAACTAAACAATTACTGAAACGCTGAATTTCTCCTGACACGGTTCTGTCCTATCCCCCTTCCCCAGCACAGTTCATCTTGTCTAAAAAAAACTTTACAAATTTAGTAACCATGAGAGCTATGCCAGAAGAGGACACGTCCTGATAACAGACTTTACCTGCCTTTTGGCTCACACTCCCCTTTCACCCAACCTGACACAGGGGCTGGGAAGTATGAATTTGAGAATCAGGATTTGAAACATGGAATTCTCTGTGATTGTATCTGAGGCAGTGGGCTCTGATTTACCATAGCCAGACAACCAACTCAGCTTAGTGCTGGTAATTCTCTCTTCCTCACTCTGGGAAAGGGCTAATAAATTTCTCCCAAAGTGGCAACTCAGCATGAAGAGTCCCTCCAGGATACACACTGAGAAGGACCAAGAGGGTGCAATGACACAGAGAGGGTGTTCCTCTGCGTCTATGTGTGTTTGGGGCTGTTTGACCCTCAGGCCAATTACCTGAAGGGTGGTAGGTGTCAGAGATTGCCAGAATTGCACAAGTGCTTCCTAAAGCAAAAAAAAAAAAAGGGGGGGGGGGGGTTGAGACCCACAGGTTTTTATTTCATGCTATATCTTCCTGTCTTATCCTTGCATTGAGCCGTGCTATCCTTTAGAATACAAGGTTGGTCAAAGTAAAGAGCCATCTCACCCAGTGCTGTGTCTTCCATAGCACTGATTGTGCTGCTCAGGGAAGTGAAATGGGGCCTGTGTGTGTACCCTGGCGCATCCTCCCAGAGCCAGAAGTGTAAGACATGTCTTAAAGGGAAGATTTCATCAGGGGCACCATGTTCACCAGTGAACTCTTCTTCCTTTATCCCATCTCTTCCCTGCTCATATTGGCTTTTGTGTTATTATCTGGCCATCCCTTTCTCATTCATATATGTACATGGTCATGCAGGTTTTTAAATGGAAAACTTTGTGCTATCAGATCAATTCATTGCATGCCCCACTTTCACACATTGTGAGACAGTGAATTATTCTTCTTTAATTACCTTGGGAATAATAACTTCTTCCATAATCCCACACTGAGCCATTGCTTCTTGCAGTTGGACGGTTCTCATCTGTTCAGTTTTCCACACTTTGGATC
Source organism: Haliaeetus leucocephalus (assembly GCF_000737465.1). Classification (NCBI taxonomy): domain Eukaryota; kingdom Metazoa; phylum Chordata; class Aves; order Accipitriformes; family Accipitridae; genus Haliaeetus; species Haliaeetus leucocephalus. Next base: position 82,812 of record NW_010972572.1, on the reverse strand, counting down.
ACCTTTGGCCCCTTCTCTGTGTTTCTTCCAACTGAATTCCAACCCATTTGGTAGCCTTGGGATGATTTGATCATGAAGTACTTGGCAGCTGGGTATGTGCTGGATTTATGCTTTGGGGTAATGGGATGTTCTCGCCTCTCTGCCTGGTTACTCCTGTTCTCTCAGCTTCATTGAAAGCCTTGACCCTTTCAGAGAATAGCCCATGGTGACTCCAGAATCTCTTTCCTGAGTGGTAATAGCTCATTTAGAGCCTGTCATTCTTCATTCAGTATTTAAATTTTTTTCCCCCAGTATGCATTAATTTCCATTTATTGACTTTGTATTTCACCTGCCATCTTATTACTAGGTCACCAGGCATTATAAGATGTTTAGGTGGAAATTGAGTTTATGAATCCTTGGCTCTAAGCAGCTGTCTTCTCATCACCCAGCAAACTGCACAGCCTTACAAAACAGTATTCATAATGCACAGTTTTGTGTCACTCTCTAGAAATGTCTGAGCCTCATTGTGCTAGGTGCTGTACAGAGAGCACAAGAGAGTTCTTGTACTGAAACTTTGAAAGGATCAAAAGCCAAATACGAAGGTACTGCAGGTACAGTGCAGCCAGTTAAAGTAGCCAGCAAACATATCCGAAGCCCCAGAACACAGCGAGGGAATAAGTAACCCCATTAATTTCTGGAGACTTTTGGAGCATTGATTTGAGGCCCTGAATTGAGCTGAGTTTGAGCTTGTTTGACACCTTTCACACTGGTGGCCCCACAGGGATCTGAGACAGACCCAGTGAGGCTAAGCCTTATGGAGCGGCTGTAATGTTTCTTCAGAGTGACCGAGCATCAAGAAATGTCTATGGGGTGGTGCTGACCATGATGCTGGTTTTGACCCAAACAGTGACCCACTCTGCATTAACAGTGGACTTGACTTCTCCAGGAGCTCTGGGTTTTGTTTTGGGTGTTGATCTGGCAGCTGGATTTCAGGAGCAATATTCAGAAAATACAGAATTTAATCTGAGCTATGTAATGCTCACTTGCTGAATAATTTCTCATGTTTTTCTTGGGTCTGGTAGGCCTGGGAAGAAGTTTGATGCTTCTACCTTTACTGTGGGCTCTTCCTTTGCAGCCTGAAGAGACTGATTTAGAAAGAACGTTTTGGAAGAGCGTTGTTAAAAATAATACTGGCTGGCATTTTCAAGGCTGAAACTTTGTGGGTTGTCAGTATTGACTTACTTTAAAAAAAATTAAATTCTTGAAATGCATTTTCCCCTTCGCTTATGTGTATAGGGAACTTTATCCAAAAAACTAGACAGAATTGGCACGAGAGCAGCTTCCTTTTGCTTCATTAGCAAAGGACGCAAATGAAGCTTCCTTTCAGTCCAAGTCTGGTAGATTTGGTAAACACCTTAACTACAGGTTTATGGAAAGCTGGCTACAGGCACATCTACAATGCTACTTTGCACATAATGTCAGCTAGAATATGCAGAAATACTGCTTTTCTTGTTCATCGCTGAGCTAGTTAATACCTATGTTGGGTAGGACCCAAAAGCAGAGCCTGGGGGAATGAGAGGAGTCAAGGGTAGCTTTTCCTGTAAATGTGTCCTTAATTCATACAAGAAACTAAACTCACTCTCTGTGCTGAAGGGAAAGTTGATGAAACTATTTTATTTTTTATTCAGGCTCAACAATGGCTCTTAAACTGTTAATGTACATCAAATTTGGGTTTGATGTGCAGACTCACAGACAGCATTCCCCCTCGGATGGAGTTATAACACGGGGTTTTGGACCCACTTGCAAATGGAAGGTCTTTGAAAATGATGAGGACTGAAATGTCTTTCTCCCGCTGCTCAGTTTCGATGGAGTATGGCTTGCTCACTCTCCTCCTCCCCCTTCAATCCCCCTGCCACACATGTTCTCAATTACTGCCTGCATTGAAGCTGCAAACATTTCTTGTGCATCTAGCTTTCTATATTGAGCACTGGAAATATTTTAGTAATTTGTGGGAGAACTATTATGTCCCATGCTGGGAAAATTGTGTTTATGGTTCCTGCAGGGAAACAAGTTCATCAGTTCCAGTCCACAACAGTTTTGCTGTTTCTTCCTCCTCCTTTTCTATCTTGGAGCAATATCGTAAGAACCTCTTGCCCCCATTCGGCTGAGCCTGGGTTTCTCCCATCTTTGAAATAAAAAGCATATGCTCTGCAGTCTGTGTTTTTCATTGCTGTCCGCAAAATAATCATTGGGTTTTGGCTGAACACAGTCATAGCTACTACGTACCCCAAATATTTGGGTTTGGATGTGCAGCAGCACTGCACTTACGAAAACTCAATTGTATTTTATTGTTGGTAGGATTTCAAAGTCAATATTCTGCAGCAGAGGGCATTAAAGGAGTAATAGAGAATCAAACTTGCCAGTACTGATGTTTAGTGCCTGAGGTGGAAGGGGGACGGAAACAGGGCTTACTCTTTTTCTCAGCATTTGCATTGTCCTCATAGGATAATCCTTCTGGGTCCAGTTGGTAAAATGTATTCACGAGCCTTTGTTGTACATTAAATCATGCTTTGTTTTCAACTGTAAGCCTTAGGTCCCACACCCACATCTGTAACGTGTTTCTCAGTTCAGTTTCTGATTTGTAGAAGATAATTTTGTGGTTAAGGAAAATTCTGTGTTGTACTCCACCTCTCTTTCTTGTGCTGAAAGTAAGTTCAGCTCTGACAGTGATCAGGGGATACTGTTACTGCCGTAAAGGAAAAGTTTTTAAAGCATAGTTACCTTCTGCTTAAATAAATGATGAGCTATTTCAAATGGAAAGAATTGCTTTTGCATCTCTTGTGTGGATAAGTTGGCTCGCAATAGATGGGCTTTTAAGAGTGCTGGCAGGCTGGGATAGCAAAGAGAGAAGAGGAAAAGGTGTGTCTGGATCAATTAGTTAATTGTTAGATAATAAATGAATCCTTTTCCAATGCACACAAACTAAGCTTCCTTTTCATTTACTGCTCTAACTTCCCCTTCAGAGATTTGATTACAGCATTCTCTCCCAAAGCAAAGAGCTCTTGCCATTTTGATGTAAACATTCATGGACCCTCTATGGAGATTTGAAAAATTACTTTCCTGTCATTAACAATGATAAAACTGTAAACAATATTGTTAAAAATGCTGGGGGGGGGGGGGGGGGGGGCTGGGTAGCATCAAACCAAAAGGAGCAAATTAAAGGATTTGAATAAGTAGTGACGTGCACTTTTACTGTAGTCCTTGGAGAAGGAAATTAGTACAGGGAGCACTGCACTATGCATCAGTAGTTTCATCTTTGCAAATAATTTTATGATTTTTGCAAGTTTGGGGATTCAAACGTTTTTGCTATTGCTCTATTGCTTTGTTTCTGATATGTTGGTTCAAAAAAAAAAAACCCAACTGGAGTAAGAACAGCAATAAAACATGAGCAAAGTGATGCCCAAGATGCTCATTTAGTTCCCATTAGCACAATAAATGAGAATATGATGAGGTTTGGTTTGGTTTTATATCCCCATACTTCTCAATAGGGGTGGTTTTAGACCTGTATCACAAATGGAAGCCGAGTCATAGGCCCATAGGACCAGTATGGAGCAAGGTGTTAGGTTAGATTCTCTGGAGCTAGTAACATAACTATGGCAGTTTTGGTGTGGGTTGGTTTTTGTTTTTTTTTTTAAGTGGATAAGAGTCTTGTCTCATTTTCCTATTTGTAAATCTAAAGACATTGCAATCTAAATTAGCAGATTAAAATAATTCCTGATGTAATTCATGGGTTTGCTTAAAGGGAAGAGAGCTTTCCTTGCTGCTGTGTAGGCTTAGGTCAGTAGCAATGGCCACAACCTCCCCTGCTCACCTCCTCACAGATGGAAATGCGCCTGCAGCCTTTGGGACTGGATCCTGTAACCCAGGAGGTGTGTTACTACCTGCCTTAACAGTGGGAAAGAGCTTCTCCCATCCCACCAGGCACAGAGGCTGGAAATGTAACCAGTCTCGGGGTGCTTTCACTTCTAAAACAGAATCTGGCTTAGTGATTACAGCCTGTTTTGTGACTGTCCTCACGTAGTTGGCTGTAATGACTAGAGGAACGTGTTATCTGAGGCTACATTATCTTTTGAATATTTCTGTTATCGGCTGCTGTCATGTCTCTTGGCTCTGAGGACTGTGACACCATTCACGCTGCTAGGGTCTTAGTCCCTTCTTGCAGTTGTTCCTGATCAAATTTTTGGGGAGGGGCAGAAGGGGGGAAGATCTGTTTAAATACAGGTTTTAGGTTAACAGAGGAGAATGTGCAAGAGGCCCTGCGGGCAGTTTTCTGTTCTCCCTAAAGTGCTCTGGGCTGAGAGGAGGTGTCCTTGCTCTTCCTGCATGTTAATGGTTATTCTGATTCCTGCTAATGGTTATAGGAGGTCAGCGTAGCACAGACAGCACCTCAACGGTGCTTAGTACGGCCGTGACCGGTCCATATTCAAGGCTTTCGATATCACTGATGCCAGCAGTGCTGTGCTACTTTGGCTCCTGGAGAGACCCGCTTCCTGCTGCGGACAGAGGTGTGGGTCTGGCATTTTCACTTGTGCTATGGCTCACCTTCTGCCTTAGCTTGACTTGCGTTCATTTTATTTAGTGCCAAGCCTCCAAGTATTTCACTTTGATGTGAAGAGTGGCAAGTAATATTTTTTTATGAGTCTCCTGGCTTCATGGGACTGCACAACTCCCTGGTAGTGCTCTGCAGCTATGCACCACCCTGGCAGGAGCTACAGAAACATGCCCAGAGCCCACAGCGAAAAGCTGAATAAAGACAGAGTGAGACAATCCTAATTGGAGTCTTGTGTGATATAGAGACACACTACTGCTGTTCTTTCAGGTACTAGTGTTAAAGGCAGATTTCTATAAAGAAAAATATCCTCTGCTTTTGCCCTTTGCCCGTTTTGTATTGAGTGAAGCTAGTGTTGGGTTTGATGAAAGTCAGAAGAGTTGGGAAGAGAGTCGGTGCAAACCACTAACTGGTTTGAGTTCAGTGAATTGCAGGGACAAAAAAGATGTTTCTATAGCTTTTTAACTCAGAAAACCATGCTAATAAATCCTGGGCTCTTTTTGGTTCTATTTCTGTGAACATTGCACATTTGTTGTTGGGGTTTTGTTTTGTTTTGTTTTCTTCCCAAATTCAAATTTGTATTAGATGGCGCTCCCTGAAAGTGCACTTTTTCAAGCTGAGGTTCTATAATATGATACAGGTCAATCAACAGTGACGGCTGGAGGAAGATTTACTCATCCATGTTTTCAGTGTTCAGAACAAAAATCTGCTTTCTTGGTGCACTTTGCCTTTTGGGAAACGTAGAGTCTTTAGTAACCCAAAACCAACTCTATGCAAGACCCATTCCTACAACTGGGTTTTGCTTGTATATCCCAATAACCAGAAAGCCACGAACTCATGAAGACAGGATTCGCTAAACTTCTTGGCTTAAATTCACTTAATTTCCTCTTGTATTGCAAGTAGAACTCCTTAAGTTGCAAGCAGGGCTGTAGTCAATCCAAGGGAGGCTCCTAGTGAAAGCTTAGCATCAGCCCTGATTTGCATTTTAACAGCTGGGGGGGGGGACGCAGATCCTGGGAGCACTTCTGAGCTGGCAGGATAGCCTGATAGATCAGGGATAGCACTGACGCGTTGTACCTGCCTCCGTTGCAAACATGCTTCAGTGCTTCTCCTGTAATGCAAACAGATTGTCACCCTAGCAGTGTTTACTCAGAGCTATGTAAGACCACCTAAATCAGTAGAAATTTATGCACCATTTGGTAAAAAGGGGCAGCACAGGATGAATGCTGACTTGGGAAGAGTTGAGTATCTGAGCTTGTCTCACACCTTGTGACTCTTGCAATGCGCGCTTGGTGTGCGTGGCATTGCTCCATGCCTGGCCCATGTCGTGGGGCTCCTCAGCCAGGGTGGCTCTCTGGGCATGTCGGCTCCGATGACTCTGCAAGGCCTGTTTCTTAAATACTCCTCAGAGGCTTGATGGCAAGCCCCTTAAAGCTGGTTTTAATGTCAAGACATAGAGTTGTGCTCAGTTTGCCTTGAGCTCCTTAGAACCAGAGCTGCAAAAAGACTTTTGCCATAATAACCCATACTGACCGCAGGCAGGTGTCCAGTGCTCATCACCCAGATGCCCAACAGCTCTGAACGCACGCCGAAATGTTCCTGGGGTGAATAGCAGGCATCCCACCGAAGACCCTGCAAAGTTACTGACTACAGTTGTAGCTGCGCACCCAGTTGCCACTGCCTTGTGCTGTGCACTGAGAAATCCCAAGGTGCAAGGGAAGCTGTGGCTTTAACTTTGCCAGCTGCCTGCCCTTATCAGAGCAGCCTAGTGATTTTGACTTCTAGACAGGTAGACAAAATCAGCTAATAATTATTATTCTCGCAGAACTTGAAGTTGCCAAATTTGTATTATAAGAAAAATAGGAAATGATTTTGAGTGAGAAGGAGCGCCTGTTACTGACTTTATGGCTGTGTTTCCCTACAAACAAGCATGCTTATATTTTCCATACAGGCAAGGGACAAAGATTCATAGTCCACTCTGTTCATGTTCATCCATATGTTGATGAATTTGGGTTCAGAATTACTCTGTGATGACAGGAAAGAAAACTAGTACCTGTCGGGCAGTATTAAGCAACAGCTCTCAAAGTTTGTGAGAGTTACTCGGTTGTTCATCTTCTGTTATTCTCCTGTTTTCTGTCTCCAAAGGTTAGAGCATGGAAACATGTCTGCCTTCAAGCAGAGGAGCAGCTAGTTCCGTCAGCAGTCTGACACCTGAATTTTTTGCCCATAATGAATCTAGAAATTCAAATAGTATTTCGGAAGGTAAAACCTAACCCAATGTATTTCTTTCCTCTTATTTCTCCCCTCCTCCAGCCTCCTCTCCTGCCTTACTGCGTTGCCTACTTAAGCAGATGATAAAAATGAGTTTTCCAAGATGGAAAAAGGCCAGCACTGTGCTGTGCAACTCATCTGTGGCTGCAGAAGAGGAAGGTGGGGTCTGTTGTGGCTCACTTCATGCAATGGGATTGTTAAACCTGCTCCAATGGCAGCATTTGTAGTGCATGCAACATGTGCAAGCCAGAGACGTAACCCTGTGGTTCCAGGGTAAGCCTAAGTGAGGTGTATGTGGCAGTCACATGTGCTGTGAAACACAGTACACTTTCAAAGGCCCAAGAAGAGAGTGTAGGAGTGGAAGCATGAGCATATACCTATCTAAATGCTGTTTTGTTCTAATAATTTTTTAACTTTAAGGTTAGTGGAGGATCTTGTTCCTGTCTGCAAGTCTGAATCATGACTGCTGGATTCTTCCATCCCCCTTGTCATTTGCTGCACCAAGATAAACAAAAATTTCCCAAGCAGAAGGTATTAACCACTGAAGATTCTTTATGGAATTAAGATTTGAGGGGCTCAGTTATGTCAAAATGGAATAGTGTCTTTCATGAAATGTTTGTTGCTGGCCTGAAATTTTTTATTAAAACTAAAAGGAAGTGTTTCAACTTGAAACTACAAGAAGTGATTTCCTAGTTTTGATTTATCAAGAACTTGCTCCCTCAACCTCTGTTGCCCCTTTTTGGGAAGTAAGATGGCAGAGAAGAGAAAAGAAAATGATGAATGAGATGTAGAGGTGAGGTAATTCCTTTTAGATTAAAAAAAAATTTATTTTTTTTTTACGTTACTTGAGGAAAATTGAAATTATGTTGCTATAACTGATGTTTTTTTAGACCAAGAGCTGCTGTTTCTCTGAGCACCAGATAGGCTTTCAGATGCATTGTATCCACCAAACCCTTATGAGCACCAGTATCTAGTACCACTAAATATGCAGTACGAATGCTAAAACCTGAAGAATGACACCCTGTGGTTGTGTGAAGTGAGGTGCAGCATGGGTGCAGATCTGCTGCAGGCTCCAGTCCTTGTGTTTTGCACCCTTGAGCACCCTTATCATTGAGGATGCTTACATGGTGCCTTGCATACTGGAGTCCCAAAGTGCAAGTCAGCCATTTGGAGGTAACTGGGTGACTTTTCTCAGTGTGTGGATGGAAGGACTCCTGCCAAGCACTTGGCACTTGCATCATCTGGGCACCAGCCAGAGCAGTAAAGTTCAGATCCAGGTTTTTGGTTCAGCCCCATTCACTAATATAGGTGGTGAGTGGTGACGTTCCAAGTAAAAATTGCACAGCAGGGCTCACTTGAAATAATTTATGACCTGGGAAGAAAAATCTGTACTAAGAATAACTTTTTAATTACATCAGGTCAGTAAATTATTCTACAGATTCATGCTCGGGACAAGTCTTGGGTATAGAAGATGTGTTAACTTCAGTATATCCACACCTTAAGTCGTTGGTTTGTGTATTGTTCTCACTGAGTTCACAAAAAAAAAATCTCTGTATTTAGCTCCTTCAATGGACAAATAACAGATGAGCGCAGTAAGACTTGTGTGGTCTTAAGCTGCATTTATATTTCCTGCAGTACATCTCTACTAAGCACCACAGACTCTTTGTCGGTTCGCAGTTCTGCTAGGATTGGGAAACCAGCGTCGTTCGCATTGATCAGATGGAGCGGCTTAAGGAGGGGGCTGCACTTGGGTGGACTCAGATCTTTTCATCTCCCTCATGTAGTTTCCTTCAGTAAGCTGAGCTTTCCACTCCATTCCAGGATGTAGCATGCCTTAGTTTCTTCATGTGGTGTATTTTCTTACTACTACTTCAGTGTAGTTTTGGCTTCTCTCTTCACATTTGGCAAGAATTTATTTCTACACATAAGTCAAGATAAAACAGATTTTCTTACAGCATCTTCCTAAATACGCTGGTGGAAGTCTGTTGAAGGGGGAAAAATAAACCAGCCAAGTTGCATGTTGCTTTCTAATTGTTTTTTTAGGAAGTATTAAAAAAATGTTGTCATGACAAATGAAGGAAAGATATGTTTTAGTATCCCAAGTAACAGTTTTAGAAAGAATATTGCAACCGCTGTGCTTTGACTAGTGAAAGCATCATGACTTGGGCTTTGCTAGTCATAAACACACACTTGGGAGTTTATTTTTTATAGAACCAAAAAAATATCTCTTGTGGTTATGTTGTAGGATAACTCTTGAATATTGTAGATTTGTTTAATTTGCAGTTTGGGAAGTCTGGACTGACGAAGTCTGACTCCAGAAAAATAGAAATCGTATCAGAATTACTAGTTGGTATTGTTTCAAGCTACTGCTAATCTTTCATTTGCAGCAGTAATTTGATTTGCATGGGCTCTTGTAGTCCAGACCACATGGAACTGTTCTGATAAAGACATGAACCACAGTTTGATATCGGTTTAATGAAGGCCAATATGGTAGACACCTAGTTGACTTTTTTTTTAATAATCCTTGTTTATTTTTGCCATGTGTCCTGGCTTTATCCAATAAGCTGTATTTAAGATCAGTATCTTCTTCAGCACATCCACATTTGTTTGTTTGTTTGTTTGTTTGTTTGTTTTCTGTATTGCAGGTCATGCTTTTTGTGTTTTGTCTTGATTTCAGTTCCTTCCGGGTGCCAATCATTTTTCTATTCTTCTGTTCCCAGTTGTCTCAAAGTCTAAATAAAGGCTTAGATAACTTCCCCAGCTATGCAAAAGTAGCAAGGAGAGGGGTTGACTGAAGGTCCCCCCTTTTAACTTTACACAATGTAATCTGTTGCTTGAACTGGCATTATTATTATTATGGATTAGACAAGACCATCATGGTTATCATGTTGGAAGTTTTGGCATAGCACAGGCTGTAGGACTTCCCTGAGTTTATGTCTGTTCATGAGTACTTGCTTTCCTTGGCCACAAATCTGTTAGTTTTGTTCTGTGTTGTTTTTGAAAATGATTAACTTTCTGTAATGAACCAAACTCTGCTATCACAGTGACTCTGTAGGCAGTACCTGATTGTATTTGCTAATGTCTCCATCCCAGATCTGAGCACAGCTAATGACTGGAAGGAATGTTGCTGTTGTCCTTTGACCGTTTCTAACAGTGCTGCGACATCTTTAGTGTTTCCCTTGGTAGGGACGGTAGCGTGGAGTTTGTTTAAACATCTCATACGAACAATAATGCTCCTTTTAATGGGGTAGCAGTCTTCTAGTATCAGGCTGCAGAACTAAGTTACTGTAAGAAAGTTGAACAACACCCCGCTTTCTGAGCGTTGAGTGGAAAGTCAACTGACACCTATTGCAAGGGGCTTCTTTTTGTCTCTGGAGTTCAGCTAAGCTGTGTTTTATCAGTCTCACCAAAAAGATGGCAAAGTGTTTTGGCTAACAAACAAATATGCTGTTTAGAAAACACCAACCATTTCACTGTTTGTAATTTTCAGCATCATTTGACTGTATAGTCTTGTAATTAGATGGTGTAAAGTACATAACATGTTACACAAATATGTCAAAACGCATTAACAGTACAAGTGTTCTTTACTGCTTTCCTAAATACGTTTCACAATATGTCGTACTAGAATCCACCTCTTGTCATTATTTATAAACTGCAAAGAAGTTAAGATCACCAAGAATTAGATGATTAGCATGAGACTGTCTTTCTGTACTAAGAATATAGATTATCATGATAATGTACAGAGTGAAGCATACAAATCTCTCCTCATCTAAAATGAGAAGACAGCCTGGAATAAAACCCAACAAATTATGTTTTTCATATTCACTCAGATCAACTTGCTGCTGCTGCTTAATTCCCATTCAGTTCAACTGCTTCTTTGCAAACTTTTGGGTTACCTCCAGACTTTGCATTTGAATGCCTTTTAGGCATTATGTTGCTTTTGAATGGCATTTGGCCATGGTTTCTGACATGTGGGGAGGCCAGCTGCCCACCTGCTTCTGGGAAAGATCTTTTCCATAGAACAAACAGCTCTGCAACACTACCCTGCCGAGGCAACAATTAACTAAGTAGTTTCCTTATAAATGAGAAGATAGGACTTGTGGCTTCCTTAAAGACCATCGTCTGTGCTGAACTTTCAAATGACCCGTAGCAGTATTCCCACAAACGTGTGCTTTGTGTGTGACCCAGAACCAATGGAAGCGGCATTCATTTCAGTATTATCGCTCTTGCGATCTAGGCAGGCCTGGGGACCATGTGTCTTAAGGAGACACTTCTGGTGCGGACCTGTAAGTGAGGCCAACTAGTACGCTTTCCTGCCCGCTTGCTTCTCCCATGGAGACTTGAGTGCTGTTTGCAAACTGAAGTGATGCTGTTGCTGCATCCTACACACGCTTTCCTGCTCTGTGCAAGCTTGGGTATTACTTCCATACACAGTGTAAGCTTTGCAGTTTCAAAGATCTAATCTAATAATAGATTGGTCTACATTTGCTGCGTTGCCAGAAAAAGACATATGTTGTCAGGCAGTCGAAGTCAGGAACAGTGCTGAAGTGGAAATGTGCTGAAACATGAAGAAGGCAGAAATCCAGAAGAATCTATCCAAGGCTTGGCTATTAGAAAAACTAAAAATATTGTCTTCTTACGTATATGCTTTCCACATGTACTTAGAGAAATACTGTTTGCCTGATGTCTCAAAGTGATTAAAGGGTAATTCTTTTCCTTTCTTGGCTTTGGTGTGATAATAGAAGACGCTGTTGGCATTCAGCTTATCGAGAACTGGTGTAAGAGGAAAGAAATTATTGGAATAACTTGAATGGAAGAGGCATGTGTAGTATAGTGCAGGAGAGAAATATGACATTGGGTTCCTTCTGTCACTGATGATTCAAGACACAATTTTTGAGTTGCAGTCACAGTGGAAGTAGATCTTTACGTATCTATGCTGAGGCACAGGTTTTAGTGTAAGGACTTGAGTTTTCGCAGCATGCAATGGTATGAAAATTTTCCATGCCGTATTTTATCACAAAATGTTTGCAATTCCAATTTTTCACTTTTAGATTTTCCTTGGGAAAAAGAATGCATCACTGGCCTAAATAAAGTGAATGTATACCACAAGAACCACTGGTTGTCTCTGTGCTGGTGAAAAGACTTTGCTTTTAAATTCAGACAGCTCTATGCTGCTGACCTTTTACAGAATTGCAGTGAGGTGGGAATTAGGCTTTGAGATGGTATATGAAGATGTGAGGTTTTGACATGCGTTCTGAGCCAGCAATTACGGGATTTCATCTGTACATATCCCTTAAATATCATCACTTTTAGATGTGTGCTAAGAAAATGGCATCTGTCACAATCACTTTTTCTGCTGGGGTCAGTGTGTGCGCACAGACGTGTATTACTGTTCTGGAACAAAATTCCTCCATAAATGCCATCGCAGATCAGGAAAGATTTTTATTTTTTTTTTTATATTAACGTTTCCTCCTTTAAGACCACTAGCTTCTCCCTAGTCAGCATGCATGTGGCTCGGTCGGGTAGTAGTAGCAAAGAATTTTATTTCAGTAACTTCTCCAGGGAATTCATCCACTAAAAAATAAGTACTTATACCTCCTGGGACCCACCTGGAGCAGCATCCCAGCAGTCCTTTTTACCCAGTTTGGATCATCCCTCGCACAGGTAGCATCCTTGTGCGGTTAAGAAGTGAGTGAAAAATTTGGGCTGCTACTGTTTTCTGCTTCTTTGGCATTATTCCTGGAAAGAGTCGAATTAGCTACTGTGACAGCCACATTTACTATTACCAATGACACAAAATAATTAAGTTGTGGTTTCTGTTGTGGTGGGGCCACTTCCATATTTTATAGTGATATGTCTGTGCTAGGAGGGAGAGTGTCATGCTTGATTGTCGTGACGGATGCTTCCAGGAAAACAGGACGAGCCTCTAAAGGCAGGTTGTCTAATACTTTCCATTTACATGGAATCCTGTTGGTTGCATGGCAGATCACTAACAGAGCTGCATGTTGTTTCTTCTAGTTTTTCTGATGAGGTGAGGGGGAGGGCGCAGCCATCTCATCTTTCTCCCTGTTGTTTTTGGAGGGGATAGCTGCAATCTTTGTTCTTTTCAGTCAGAAGAATACTCAAGCCAGTTTTTAGTCTGATTCTCTAATCAAGAGAATGCTTCCATTTTTTGACGTCTGGAGCCACCAGCGTGGGGTTCCTGGCTTTCAGAAGTCCTGGAGACTTTGGGACACAGACGCGCAGCAGTGCTGAGAAGCCCTGGTAGTCCCTGGTTGCCAAGTCCTGCTGAACTGTGCTCCATGAGGGCATTATACTGTGAACACGCTGTGAAATTTGGGGGCCTTAAGAACAATCTTTCTTTTTCCAGTATTTAAATTATTTTCTGTAGGTTGCCTCAGATAAATCTGATAGTATTACAGTGCAACTGCGAAATCCTGCTCTTTGGTCCTTATAGACACAGGCTCTTCCTGTTGCACCCAATTTAGTTTCCTAGAGGGAAAAATTTCTCTTGTGGCTTGGGCAGCAAACACAGTCCATGTGCTCTGGCACACTCCTGGAAAGGCTGGGAGCCCTCGTGGGTCAGGGATGCCAGCCAGCACTGTGCTGATGCTCGACAAGTGCCTGCTCTGCTGAAGGTGAACATGAGCTTGCAAAATGTTGTGCAAACCTTTCTGCCATTGCTGGGGGACCAACTGGATAGAAGCTGGAGAAAGTTTATGGGGTTGTTTGTGGGGTTTTTTTAGTAGATGTTACTGTACATACATTGGTGAGTCAGGGGAAAAAAATTTCCAGCTGTATGCGGTGTTAAACCTTAAGGCTGAGGCTTTTTTTTGTTTGTGTGTCTAAAGTGGTAGAATCCCATGTCACATTTGGTTTGTATCTCATGCTAGAGGTGACATTGTGCTCAGTGCTCAATGAGATGGCGAGGCTGTGCCGCATGTGGCCTGCGGTGTCAAAAGATGAGCACAGAGCAGAACAGAGGCAATAGGAGATTGAGGAGGAGGGAGGCTCGACCTTGTGTTCACGTGCTCGATGGCCACTACCACTTGTCTCTTCGCCTGGAGCTCCCCAGGGAAGGGAGGCATCTACTGAGGGAAGGGGCAAGGACCAGCAAAGGGAACTGGGATGCTGTCTGCTGGTGGGAAAAGGGTCTGAAGCAGCAAGAAGAGATACTGCGGCTTGGTTGAGAGATTAGATGTCAAACCTTGACAAGGGAAGAAACTTCAGTGGGCAAGTAGGGAAGATGGGTGCATGTGTGAACCATGGGAGGCTTTTGCAGGGCATTGCAGTGACCAGTTGGTGAGCAAAGCCTTTTGCTCTGTGTCAGTGCAATACAACAGGTCCTGGGCTGTGATGGGAAGCCTTAAGGGATGTGGTAATTAAGAAAAGTAACTAAGAACTAAGTCATAAAAATAATAAGTGTTTTACCAGCTCCGTTGTGCACAGGCAGGCAGCAGGGAATGTGGGTCACATAGTGTGAGTGGCTGAGCCAGGGATAAAATCCAGGTCTGTTAATGCCTCAGGCCTTTCCATAAACACCAGACCGTGCCTCTCCTCCAACACAGCTTGGGTGGGAAAGGACCTCCGTTTTAGGTGGAAGACCAGGCTTTGCTCAGTCCCATGGCTAATCATGTTCTCCTGCTGTTTGCCTTTCCCAGGTGCAAGTTCTTCAGCCTCACTGAAACCCCAGAGGACTACACCATCATTGTGGATGAAGAGGGCTTCCTAGGTAAGTGTCAACGTGTGCCACTTCAGTATCCAACTTGGGGGTGGAGGAGGAAAATGTGTCACCTCTCGCTGAGATTACAAACCAAAGTGTTTGTAAAATTTGTCAGTGCTAGTAGTACAGCTATGAAAGGTGCTTTGATCACTTAAGCGCGCTGTCTCTGCTGCTGAGCTGTACAAGGCGTTTCACACATGGAATATGAATATATTTTAATGCCAGGAAAAGAGCACACACAAGTCTTAAAGAGCAGCTTAAGTGTATTTGAAAAAGCAAAACCATCTGCATATTGTTGTATTAAAATGAGCTGGCCTTTGTCCCCAAGCCTCCACAAGCACACCACATCTTGCGTCTCCAGCTGGTTCATCCAACCTCTCTCTTTAAAAGGAGCACTTGAAGATGAGTAGTTCGTATCATCCCCACAACCATCACAATTCTCTGGAGTTGAGAATCAGCTCCTTTGGCTCATCACTGAAAGCTGTGATTTATCCCCCTTTCTTACACCCAGCTCTCTCCGTACTAAATGTGCCATCTTTGCACGTGGTGGCTGAAGGTCTCTCTCAGCCTGTGTCAAAGGTGGAGTCGGCTGCATGTCAAAGAAGGTGGTTGGCATGTGCTTGGGAGCTGCAGGCGCTTGGTGTTGGGCAAGTGCTGATGGAGAGAATGGTTTGGCTTTGCTGATGGAAATAGTTTGTAATAACATTTATCATGTGGGGAGGTTTTGTTTGTAGCAGTGTTATTGAGGTAGTAGAATGAGGAAGTGTTGTGCAGCTATTATTATTTTTGTTCAGTCACTGCTTTCTGTGGTTGGAATTAAAAGTCTACACATTTTACCGATTTGGAGAAAATTCATTAAAATATGTAAAAAAGAGGATTTCATTCCTGAATAGGAATTAACTGTCGAGTAACTACCTGTGACACTGTAATATTAAATGGGTTTGTAATATCCAAATCCTAAGGAGAAAATTAGAAACTATACCATCTTTATTTAGTACAGAGTCAAAGTTCAGTAGCATTGCTGAATTATTCCCCTTTCTGTTTCAGGAGTACTCATAAACATATAATAGAATAAATTATTACATTTTAGAACACTACAATGGTGGCTAGACATTTTCATAAAATACTCACTAGGTTGAGAATAGGTGAATGAATCTTTACAGCTATTGCTGTTTGTAATCTGGGAGTTGTAGGGTTTGATTGAAAGTGTATGTCACGTGTTCTGCTTTGGCTCCTAAAAGAGGAGGTGACGTAACAGTTCTTCTGCTAGAATGTCCCTTGTTGCATTTGTTCAGGGGGAGTATGCACAAAAATTTCATTACTACTATTGGTAGTATCAGCTTTTTTATTATTGGTGGCAGCTGGGGGAAATCGATTCAAGTTTGGTTTCGTCGTAATAGTAGGATGCAAAGCCTCCCTCTAAGAGCTTCATTTTAAGAGAGAAGTCACCAAAGGAGGAGAAAGGGGCTGGGTTTTTTTTTCCCAAGGGCCACAGCACGCAGCAGAGCAAGAAACCTGGAGAGTCCCATTCTCAGGAGGGAGTCTGCATCACTGAACCGTGCTGTCCCTGCAGATTTGCCATGCTAGGGGCATGCTCATCTCTAGCATCACATCTGTGTCTGTGACATCCATGGCACTCATTTCTCTGCCCAGTTGGCACAAGGCATATTCCTCAGTTCAATCACTGGTGGCAAGTTTGGATTGCAACCACCCCCGTACAGCCTCTAGCAGCCATGCTATTTGTCTCTCTGGAAATTATTCCAGCTTGAAACAAAGATAAGCTCAAGCAGTGGTTTTGCTCATCAGTAGCGGGGGATTGTGTTGCACTGTGTGTGCCACGGGTTGTACTTGGAGCAAATCCCACGTCTAGCCAGACGAGTGTCCTCAAGGAGCTGCATGTCCCACTGCTGCCCCAGGTTATCTCTGTGAACCAGACAGTGCTGCCGCACTTCAAAGCGGCAGACCTCTCTGCTTGGACCCTTTTGACTATGTTACCTTGGCTCTCATAGGCACATGAATTTACTGCTGATAGTTACAGTACCCGTGTAGCTTCCGTTGGGCTATGGTATTGGCAGCATATAACATCCCTTTTTTTCAAATACGCCGCGTGCAGTTGGGGTGTTGAAGCAGGGCTTTGCAGGAGAAAAGATCACCTTCCAGACAACGCAGGGGAAGGAAGGAGCATACTAAGGCCATCTTCTACGACGGTATGGTGTGGAAGCCAGGCGCATAACCCAGCATGGGTAGTAGTGTCACAGAGCTGGCAGCTTCATCACCTTTTCTTTGCTTTTTGCTAGTAAGTGATGATCTGCTGGCAAGACTTGTATACTTTGCATCCTGCTAATTCTCCTAACACAACGCCCATGCCCTTTGGGGTTGTGTCCAGCCCATGCTCTTCTTTCTGAATTGTCACCACCACATCCAAAGCTTCCTCTCAGGGTTAACCCTGACCACAGTCTCCACTGTTGCTCCATCCCTGTTCCTCGTTTCCATATGCCGTAAGGTTTTCACGATCTGGAGGAATTCAGGATCTAGGATGCCTTGTAACAGCAAAAGGGCTCTGTTTGATTCCTTGCTTCCCCTCACAGTCTGGCTATAAATGTCTCAGGAGGAGGAGTCTCACTTGGCCTTTTTATAGCATGTAATCAGCCCAGGGGCTTGAACAGGATCAAAATCTATAAGAATTGCAGCATCCCACCTTCTTGCAAAACAGCACCAATCACGTCTCCCTCAAGTGCATCTTGACCTGACTAGCAAAGTGCCAGGTTCAGCTCAGGAATTACAGGGTAAATCTTCACCTTTGGTGAGCAGTTTAAGTAGCAAGTCCATCAGCAAGTGACCTTTTTTTTTTTTTTTTTTTCTTCTCCAGGTGACTTTTGTTCTTGCAGTGCTTAACAAACTCAATGTAAGTCTCTGAAGGGCAGGCTTTTGTGTGTGGAAAATTAAGACCTTTCTTGCTCAGGCACCTGTATGAATTTTTGCCGCTGCAGTAGTGAGAAGATTGTCCTGTTAGCTGGCATCTCTCATGTTAGCAAGGCCCCTTCTCCTGCATATCACAAACAGCACTGAAGGGAAAAGAACAAGCTGGAGAAATACTTTCAGCAGTTCTTGGGGTTAACACTTCAAACATACTGACACATAGTAATCATTCTTAACTGTTTTGTCAAAAAATAATCCTCAGGCTTGTTTCCCTGAGAGTAGCAAGTGAGTCGGGCTGGTAAAGAAGTCATTATTTCTTTTCCCCAGAAAACGTCTGCAGTGCAAAGCCATAACCTGCTTAAGCATTCATCGTGCTGGAAGGGAACGGCTACAGCCTAATTCTTTGCTTTAATTCCCCAGCGGTGAGGTGGGGATTATATCTGCACAGAACCTTGTTTGTTCCAGTGGCTGTTTCTTGGGCTTTGGCCTGTTAATGAGGAAGAATTTTATTCAGCAAATAACATGGGGGGACAGTGCACAGAAAGCTCTTTTCCTGGCTGATACTGAGATGAATTAGCAGAAGGGTTTGGCCATGGGCCCTCCTATTTGAAGACAAATGTCTCAGCTACTGGGGTGCTTGGACAGCCATGTAAAATCCTTGCATTTATCACCTGCTGTGCAGCCAGCGCGTGGCAGAAAAGTCAAGTGGCTGCTGCTCCCTGAAATATAGGAATACTTGTTTGAGTTTGGTTTGCTTTTTTCCCAAGGTTTGGCTGAAAGCAGGAGCTGCCTGTGCGTGGAAGCAGTTGCTGACATTGCAGTCCTGTCCTGGAGATGCCATCTGAATAAAATAATGGGGTTTGGGGGTAGCAACGTTCCTCCAGTGGCACTCCCAACAGCTGTCGCATCGCAGTTTCTGTACCATATATCCAGAGAGCCTTTTATTGGAGGTAAACGGGCAGTTTGGGTGTTTGTCTTGTTTTGATTGTCCCTTTTCTGTTCCTGGTTTCTTCAGCTGGTTTGTCTGCAGTCCTATTCATCCTTTTTTCTCTTGGAAGTCCACTACTAGGTTTAGTGATAGCTCTGCTTGGGTAGCTTTCAATGAAATGCCATCCATCTAGCCTCCCATTTTATAGCACTTCTCTAACTGAACAGCACAGTGTGAAATGGAGAACTAACGCCCTCCCTCAGCCACCTTTATTCTCTACAAGCTTAATGAAGGAAGAGCCCATCCAGTGTCATCTATATAAGTTGGTCCAATTGCATGGAGGTGAGAGATGGCTACAGTTTACCCTCAGGTATTTCTTTGTTTCAGTATCTCTTGCATCCACTTGAAATGACGCCAGACTGTTTGATAAGGACCTTCCCAGAATCACCACCACTGCGACCTGGCTATGTGCTAAGGGAAGAGGAGCTCCTCTGTACTATCTTTCCTATGGCAAGGTAGTCTCTTTGCACCTAGAAGGCAACAAGTTCTACTTTTTGAGTTTCTGCCCTATTTATGATGGAAAGAGGACTCTCCCTTTTTGAGACCTCTTACAGGGCAGTGAATGGAGTTTGAAGGCTTCTTTCTCCATTGGGGAGAAAACCCCTAGCCTGTTGCTGCCCCGACCTAGCTGCCTCTGTGACCTTGGCAGCTGTTGAGTTGCTCCATGAACATCTGCATAAATAGGGACTGTGACAGTCTGTCACCCAGGTGAATCCATCCTGAAGATGGAAGATTGTAAGGCAACATGTTGCTACCATTTTCAAGGTGAGATCACTGCTTTCCCAGCCTTGGCACTTGGTTGGTGTCCCTTGCATGTCATCTTTCTCTGTAGGCAATGAACTTAAAAGGTATCAGAGAAGGGGGAAAGAAATCAAATGCTGGGGTCAAGTGAGGAGTGAATCCTTGTGATTTCCAAGTTGGTAAACATGCATATTCTAGTTTCAGGGAAATTGGGGGTGGGTAAGGGGAATACATCACATTCCTGTACTCTGGTCTTCTTTCTCCTAGAACTGGCAAGACCGTTTCATGTAGGCCCCTGCAGTCAGCAGACCTTAGGTCCTGACTGATCTCTTCTGGATTGGAAACAGAGTGGAAAGGCAATTTGATTTCAGTACTGAAGCAGTGGTGGGAAACATCTCCTTCTCTGGTGCAGATACCCTGTGTGAACATAGAGCAATACTGTCTCCCCACTCTGAGGTTCATCTGCAAGATGGAGGTGACAGTCCTCCTTTTAACATTCTTTGGCTGCTTAATATGGCTAGTAACTTCTCTAAGGCCAAAAATCCATGCATTTACAGTTTCCAGAATGAGGCAGCTCAGAATCTTAGTTCGTACCTTACAATAAATTGCCCAGTACATTAAGAATAATGGAACTATTTGAAAAATCTCAACTAGGCAGAGAGATTTTGTCAGAATTCATAAAATGTTGACCTCATTCTAATAAAAAGAAAGGACAGAAAGAAAAAAAGCCCTCTTGCTGGCAGTGCTTTGTTTTGATAACCATCATTCTCAGACAACCTGTTCCCTATCTGACCTTGGATTCAGGACCATCATATGCTTTAGTACCACATTGAGTCCCTTTTTCAATAACATCAAAATGGTAAATTGCTTTCAGTGTCCTCTCTCTCATCCTGTATATAAAATGGGCAAGAAATCAGCTTATAAATAAGTGCAAGCACAGAACCCATCTAGCTGGGAGCAATCTGTAACTTTATTTAAAGGTACAGAGGGAAGCAAGCTAATAGATGCATCTGGGTTTTTTGAATATTTCTTCTATAACTATTTCTCCTTTAATTTTTTATTGCCCGGTGACTAGGCCTTTGTATCTCAGGCACAGTGGCTTAATTTGCTTGCTGACATTTATAGCGCTGAATTCCTTACCCGGGACCGCCAGGAGAGCCTGCTGGTTGCTAGGCAGAAGATGTTTTTCTCTATTAAACACGTGCACAATCGCTCTCTTTTGGATCTGTGTATTGGCCAGACTACACTGTGTCTGTGGTTTTCAGGTTTTTTAAGTAATGTGGTATTAATGACCTAAATTCAAATTAAAAACACGGGGATTTGACTACTGGCTAATTAGAAATATGTGCTTTGTTGGGAAGGTTTTTGCTGCAATGCATATATGCTGATATAGATCAATAAGCATGTTGGGGGGCTGTGATTACATGCCCTCTCCCAAGAGGTGGTAGGGTTTGGCAGTTAAAGCTTTTGGGGGAAGGGAGGGAAGGATTCCAAGGTCTGGTTTGTGTCACCTGGGGAAGGGAGCACTTCAGTTTCTCCTTAGAGCTCATGTGTGAGTGGATTTGCAAATCTTGATAGCACATATTATTCCTTATGTTTGTAACCTGCCACGTAAAGTCTTTTGGTCCAGTTTCTCTGTTTGCTCCTATCTAAAGAAATACTGCATAAATAGTACATATTTTTCACTGTTTCCTCCAGCAGATGGGTGTGTATCGATAACCTATTTTTGTTTCACAGCCTGTGATGAGAAAGCCCAGACATTTCTTCCTGAACCATTTGACTGGCCATGATTTCCTCCTTTAAATTTATTACGTCTTGGCTGCTTCCTAGCACTTTCCAATGTCTGAGATAGATGAGCAGATAGGTACCACGGCTCACTCTTATCAACCCGCTCTCATAAATGCAGGACCTAAAAAAGCTTTTCTGGCTGATGGAACGATTCACTGAAATTTTAGGTTGGTCTCTAAAAGCAAGATGCAGCTCTACAGAGAAGTAGCAGCCCTGCTTATTTGTTTCACTGGAGAGCATTTGACCATCTGCCTGCTGTTCCACCGGTGCATTTCTGTTTGTTTTTTTTAAGGCAGGGCTTAAGGGGAGTTGGTGGCTTTCATTGTTTGCCTGTATCTGGCGCTAACCACAGTCTGCCAGGTTGGTGGAGGCACGCCAGGGTAGCTCACTGTGCACCCCATGGCAAGGAAGAGACAAGTCTGAATATGCACTGTAAGACCTTTTGAAGTATTTGTATATTGTAAGTGCTGGTAGGACTGTAATTTGTGATCTTTCCCTGCTTTTTAAGTGACTTTTATATGGAGCACCCTGTGAGAGATGAGGAAGTGCTGTTACCCCCATCACAGGCTGAGAACTAAAGCACAGGGAGACCTGAGGGATCGGTGATAGAGCAGAGACATGAACCCCCTTTCCCAGGGCTGAAAGCATTCGACCCTCAGTTCCCAAACTTTGCTAGTTGTGAACCTACTTTTAGGTTTCAAGCCATACTTTTCTCAAGTTCGTGACCTGATGAGGAAGTGGATTTCCTCCACCTTGGCATCTCATAAATGCTGTGACTATAGTCTAAAACTGGTGAGACTACAATAACCTTCCAAAAAAACAGTCTTTCATCACCTGCAGTCAGAGAAAACATTTCTTTCGTGGTAATCCCTTGTAAAATGCCAGCACCGGCACTCCCCAGGGTTGGTCTCCGAGCAGATTTGCCAGATTTTCTCTTCAGTGCAGGAGATAGAGGCCTCCATGCCTCAGGTTTCCCAGGGATCAGCAGTCATTCGTCAAGGTGAGAAAATTTCTGTCCCTGGCAGGCTTGGAGGATCCTCCTGGTCTAGTGAGGAGGGAAAGCCAAACAACCTTACATCCTGTCTGTACCTAGACAGAGGCTCTCAGGCAGAGGTGGCAAGTTTTCTGCCCCAAAATTTCACCAACTTTATTTTCTCCTGGTGCAGTGAGATCAGCCTTTTCCAGCTTTCTGCCAGTCTTGGTACAAAGTCTCCAGAGGTAATGATGGATCAAGGGTAGCTCTCATAATCCCAGTGCAACGTGTCTAGTTGTTTGGTTTTCACTAGAATCAGTTGAATTCCTTGTATCTAACTCTGGAAATGCAGAGTGATGCATGTGTTTGACTCCAAGCTAACAGTTCTCTCTTGAGGGGAATGAGGGAGAGGCTTGATGCTTTGAGGTAATTCTTGTGTAGTTAAAACAAAGAGAGGATGTTCTTTCCTTTGCAGGCAGCGTTAAGCTGATGGTGACACACTGGCCAACCATCATCTTCAGGCTTTTGGCCTGACAGTCACAGAAGGTCTCTTTCGGGTTTGTTGAAGGGCTGCCTGTTGGGCAAACGAGCCTTTCCCAAGTGAGCTGCTGCAATCGCAAGGTGAAGGGACAGGGAGTCAGAGCGGTGTGAAGAAGTTCCCAGGTCTGCTGCAGGCTTTTCTGGTTGACCTTGGACAAGTCTCTCATTGTGTCTCAGTTTCCTCATCTGAAAAATAGGGATAATCCTATTAAATCACCTCATAACAGGCCTTATAAAGATTAATTAGTAAACATGTGGAAATGCTTTGATAATGTAACAGGCAAGGGCCACGATAAATAATAATTGACGTAGCTTCTGTCCCACAGGATTCTTGCAGACTTGGGTATACTTGCAGACCTACTGGATAAATCATCTCTGCAGTAGAACAGATTGGAGATTACGGTGGGAAAAAAAATAACCTTTTGTGAAAAAAGTTGCATAATCTTTTTAAAATCTTGTATCATGGTATTTAGTCTTGCACAGGATTAAGTCTCATAACCTCAAGGTTACAGTCATACAACGGTTAGGAATTTAGTGGCTCCATCTTCAAGTCTTGTTTGAAATGTAATTATTTGCTCTGCTCTGTCAGTCCAGTGAAATATTGTCTGAAATAGGATTTTCAAAAAAGGAAGAAGAAAAGAAGGATTCCTTGTGCTATTTTGTCTGAAAATACAAAAGGAATTGGAAATGTGAGTCCAACTGCATCAGGGTTTTTTTTTTTTTCATCTTCTTTTATTTCGGTGTTTTTCGTTTTTCAGTGAAGCACGTTGCCTGCGTCCCCTTGCCAGCAGTAATCTGAGCCGTCAGCGTTGCCTTCGACTGTCTGGGCTAGGTCCTCCCCACCCCCCGGCTTGCAGATTCTGTGAGCAAAGCCTTTGCCAAGAGTTTTTGAAACACAGGGAAAGTTTTGTCAGGAAGTGGGAAATCTGCTGATTTCTGCAGTTCCTGTCCCCTGATTACCAGAGACAAAATCCTCAGTTCTTTCAGACTGTGGAGCCCATTCGCTCATGAAGCAGCAAGTGGGCGAGGAGAGGCTGGCCGTGAGCAATAATGCTTTCCTGGCTGGGAGCAAAAAGCTGTGGTTCACAAGTTGGGAAGGACCCAGCTCTTGATCATGGCACAGAGAGGGCATCAAAGTCAGTGCACTCAGGAGGCAATCCTGTGCAGGACAGATACGGCCATATCCATGCTCTGAACACATCTTGAGCCAAACTTTTAATCTTCATTGCTTATCACTTAAAAAAAAAAAAAAAGCCAATTTCTGCTCCCTTCTTCCTTCTCGTGAGCAAACACCAGCTTTTGGAGCTTGGATCTGGTTTTGATTTTCCAGGTTTGCTCATTATTAGTGGTGCATTATCCCATGAAGAGGAAGGAAGAGAACAGCCTGATTTCCTGAGAGCAGACTGGAGCCTAACCTGGACTTGTCTTCCTAACACGGTTCTCCAGTGAGAGTGGACATAATGATTATTTTTGGAATCTACCTTACCATGTTCCACATTTTTAGCCAAACATAATAATGATGCTTTGTTTTTGGAGTGTATTCATACTTCCTGTCTTATGATACCCCTGTGAGGTAAGAATTTTTTTCTCCCACATAGGAGGAAACTGATAAAAAGGAGACTGAATGACTTGTTTCAAGTCACATACACGCTTTGCGGGATGGATCAGGTTTTGCCTTAACTACAAGCCCAAATTGCCATCTACTTGTCTGCACTTCAAAATCAGACTTATTTACCACTGTATTCCAAAGACTTGAATATCTGTTATAAGACACTACTGTAAAACCAGTTTTCTAGTGATCCTTCCAATAGTCTGTAGTGAGTCACTTATCCCTCTGTGCTCATAGCCAGGTGGGAAGTGTGCTATCGCATTATAACAACTTCTAAATTATGACTTGACTTTCTTGTGCAATGCCATTTATTGCTATATCAGTGTCTGGCCTGGCAAGAACTTGCCTGTTTGCTCTTAGACTCAGACTATTGCTATTAGTCTGGGGTTTGTTTCTCACAGCAGAAATCACAAGTAGGAAGCTAAGAAAGGAGGCCACCATAAATATATTTTCTAAATGGACATTTTTGTGCATTTCATATGACTGCGCCAATCTCATTGGAAATGCACTCCTCCTTTTTGTTTAATTTTTTAAAAGTCACTGTAAAAATATAACCAGCATAGTTTTTAGGTGGCTGTCAAAGTTTAAAGTTACAAGGATAGCAAGAGAAGTAATTGATTGAAACTGAGACAAAAGCAGGGGTTTCTGTATAAGCATTTCCTTTTATCAGTCCTTGATTGCTCTCTTAGCGGACACTTGTACTGAAGGTCTTTCCTCAGGAGGTGCTGATTATTTAAGTGGAGAGAAGCCGGTGCCTGTGCATACATACGGATTTGCAAGTTCCCAGTCTCTAAAGGACTACCACATCAGCCGCTCCAGAAGGACCAGTATTGTGTTATCCTATGGCTTGATTGAAAAGGATAGTTGTGTGCCCTAGTTAGGTGTTTAGTCCCTTGGAAAGCAGAGGAGCTACTTGTCAGAGTCAGGATTTCAGAGCTGGGCTATGTGTTTGTACAGCTTCATTTAATTCCAAGTTACCCTTGGGTTATTTAATTTCCTGACAGCTGCAAAAACAGTGTTCTCAGATAACAATGGCCTCTAATTAGGCAATGTGCCTAAAATGGTAGAATGTTTTATTTGACCATGGCACTAATATTTTCTATGCAGCTTACAGATGAGAAAGTCGAGTGAGCTGCATTTCCAGCTTCCCTTGGCAGAGACGTGTCTATCTTGTGATACTCGGTGCATAATGCTAAAGGCATGCCCGCTCTTCTGCCCCGGTGGTTAAAACGCTTCTCATCTTTTTGGACTGTGTCATCAGTAAATCTGTCTTTCAGCTGTAACCACCTTCCAGAAATATGATTTATCAGCACAGCAAGACTAACAGGCCTTGCACAGCTGAGGCTGCAGAGCATTTGAGAGGCAACAAGAAGGCACGTGAGATTTACCTGTAGTTCAGGACTGTAGCTTCTTGGGGCTTATATTACACTGCGGAGTTGCCCATATGTTGGTTTTATGGCTCATGCATTTAGTACACAGTCAGGCAGTGATAGAAATAAACATGCAAGTCAACTATTCATCCAAATCATTTATTCCATTTGGAAAGAGTGTTAGCATCAGGTTATGTTAATTAGATCCTGACTCATGATTTGTGCTTATGGAAGCTTTATGCATTGGGCTGTACAAACTGACAATTTCTGAATTCCCTCCTGTGACAGCAGGAAGTGGTTGTTTGGGAGTTCTTCCCCTCCTTCAATTCTTAGACTTCCCTCGAAGTCTTAAATCTAAAAGAAAATAGATTATTTTTTCTTCTTTTACTGTTTTACTCCCTATTTTAATGCCTTCCCAGAGTTCACAATTCTGACAGTTCCTATACCAAGTCCTCATCATTGCAGAGCTTTAAGCTCTTTCTTTAAGTTCCTGTTTATATAACGATGATGCAAAATCGCAGTTCTGATATATCGGATGCCTACTTAAAAGTCTTGCAACCTTAATTAGATGTTTGCTAATCTGCAGTCAGAGTTTACCGCTGCCTTTCAATTGAGCAGTCTTTATATGCACGTCCTGTACCGCAGACCAGAGGGCTCTTTTGAAGGTTTCTGGTATGGATTCTGCATTTGCTTTTAGGTGACTGATATCCTGCTCAGAGACGGTTAATACGATGAAAGAGAGATTATTGCATCAATTGCAGTGTATAGTTAACAGTGTAAACTTATTGTCTGCATTAATCTGGACTTACCCAGTTCTGTTGAGATGCTGATCTGTTTGAAAAAACTGGGGAATGTCAGCTCAGATGGGCTTGTGGCTACATGAGCAATGCCCATGGCTTGTCCTCTGTGTAAGATATGCAAGGATAGGAGGTGAGCAAGAAAGTTTGTATCCTTCCTTCCCCACTACAGTTCCCCACCAGGTAACAACCAAATGATTCCTAAATTACAGGTTGAATCCACATTACCATATTTAATAGCTATCAGTATACCACTCCACCGCAAAGTTGTCTCAAATCCTTTTGAAGCCTCTTCATTCTTTCAGTCTCCATGACATCCTCTGTCAGCATGTACAGCAGTGTGTGCAGTGTATGGATTTGTACTTCAGATCCTCAAAACCTGCTCCTGGATAATTTCATTTCATCCCCAGAAGACAAATGGAAAGAATCACAATATATTTGGGTTCATACCTCCCTCTCTCCCCCTCCCCCACCCCCCTGCCAAATATACATACCAGTTTGAATCACCTAATTTTTTTAATCCTAAATCCTGACTCTAGGAACCTAGTTTAGGTGTAAGATATGATTTACGGTGGTTAACTTCCTTCAGAGTATCATAAAACCTCAAGTTTATTTTCTTCCATAATCCCTGTCCAAGCTTTCTGCATACCATCTACGCAAAAAGTGGTAAACACATCCCCAGTTTTGCTTTGTGTGAGTTTTGTCCATTTTCTTTCAGGTTTGCTCTTTCTGGGATTTCCATCACCATGTTCTACCGAAACATTCTCATGTTTATTTTACAAGACTTACTGATCCCTCTTCAGTTCCAACTTCCCTACTTCCACATTTATTGAATTTTTGAAGTTGGAATAAACCGTATCTCCGCAGTCACAGTCTGCATTTATTGTTTCAGTTGTTTTTGGAGTACATGAAATTGAAGAGTTTCATAAGATGTGAGAGGCGACTTCTCAAGGGCTGGAGGTGTCAGTAGCACTGGACTTGTGGCTGGCATGCCCTTGGAAGGTCCCAAACAGCCTGGTTTCTTTATCTTTGGGTCTTGCACATTGCTGAGCAGATTGTAAGCGCTAAATAAATGGTAATCTCTGGAGTCCTGCTGAAGTAACTGCGTCTGTGAGGTATTTATTTCACAGTTGTTTTTCTCTTCTGCTTCCCTGGGCTTGGGTAAGATGTTTATTTACTGAAACACTTTTAGCTGAACTTGCGTAATTAAGAGTTGCCTATATATATATATATATATATATATAATGCCTGTGTGTACGTATGTGTATATACCTATATTTGTATATGTATGTATTTATTCAGGGATGTAGAAGGGGATTAAGTGAAAGCATATTTAGCTGTTCTTTTTCAGAAACTTGTCCTTAAACTCAACCTTAAAACTGAAAAGTATATTGGATTTTCAAGCTTTAATATATCTGGCAAGACCATCTGCCAGGACTCAGCGGTCCAGGACCAAACCAAGGTTTTCCTTAGTTGGCGAATTAAATCGGCAGCTCACACACAGACACAAACATCCATAACTGAGGGCTGGTCTAACAGAGGAGGGTATCCTCAGGAGCTAGATGGCAGGTTGTGTCCTGATCTCCGAGTACTGCTGCCGTAGAGCTGAAATCCTCAGCGATACCAGGTTTTAGGTTTGGTGAATTCATTTGTGGGGTTTTTTTAAGAAAACAGTTAGAATCGAGCCTTTGGAGGTGTGGGATGAGGAGATTTATGTGGGTCATCATATGGATGAGCCTCCGGTGGATGTCTGTTTTGGCATTTCAACCAGTGAACAAAAAATAAAACAGTGTCTTGAACAAGCTCTCTGCTGTTTGCAGTAGACAGGAGTGCCTGCTCTGATGGATGTTTACCATGTCTCTTCATGCTCTAAACAGAGAAGAGATCATTTTCACCCCAGATTCATTTGTAGAATTTGTATAAACAAATTCTTGACATAGGTGAATACTCCAACATGACACAATGTGCCTGGGTTTAGTGGCTTCTATGTACCTTTACAAGGAAATGTATTTATGTGTCCAAGAATCAAGGACAATCCATGCCAGCTTCTCAGATTGCCTCCCAGTTGTATGAAAGGAAACCACAAACTGAAACCGGTTTGCTTTCAAAAGTACAACCTGTGTCTCATAAACATGAAGGTCAAAGGGACTGCAGAGTACACTTCACCAACTCCAAAGAAAAACACTCTTGAGGGCAGGAGGTTTAATAGCAATGCTCTTTGTGGAGCAGTGGCTGCACCTTTAAGGTGTATGCACCTGCCTGATTTTAAGCATATTAAGCTGGGGCTTAGCGAGCCACTCGCGTGCTGAACATGGCTTAAATATCCGAAAGATCAGGACCCGTTCACATACCGCCCCATAGAAGAAGCAGGGGAAGGCAAGGCAGTTGGAGGGAGCCCAGCTCTTTACAGTGGGAAGGAGGAGGGCATCAGCAGAGGTTTTACTGGCATAAAAGCCTCGTTATGTGGACCTATCTGACTTGGGTTATGTGACAAAGGGAGCTGATGGTCTGTTGGCAGTGCAAAACATTGGATTTTGAGCAGGGCTCTTTAGTACAGCAGACAAGGCGCATGCTGGAGTGCTTGCTGCAGGGCAGCTCTAATGGGCACCACAATATTTCAGATTGTGTTTGTCACTGATTGTCAGTCCTTCCCCAGCTGCTTTAAAAATTCTCTTCAGTTGAAAAGTTTCTGGAGGGAAATTTAGTATCAAAAAAGAGCCTATTCTACAGAGATTCCTGTGGTTGAGTTTGGTATGTTTTTGATGGGTTGTTCTAGGTGGGGACACTTTTGTTGTCGGTTTTGATTAGTTGGGCTACTGACGTAATGTGCAGCCTGCTTCCTTGTTTGAAAATGAAAAGATGATGCTCGAAAAGCACTCAGTGGAAAATTGGGAAAAGGAAAAGAATTAGGTACTACTTTTCATCTCCTGCTTTTCATGCTTTTGAATTTTTCTGACCCCCCCCCCCCCCCCCCCAGTGAGCTTGAGGCAGCTGGGCTCTGGTTTATGACCAGATCTCCTAGCCTCTGCTACAGCATAAATAATAATAGTAATGTGGTCCAGGAAGCAAAAAACGGAAAGACTCTTGTGTGTTTGGCAAGTACTTTTTTCCAAGCAGCTGTTGCAGCTAGAAGGTTCTAGGTGGCAAGAAAGGTTTTAAATAAAGCGCAGAAGGTACTTATTTCCGAGGTGAACAGAAGGCAAAGAGGCTTAATGTGAACAATTTCCCATATAGAAAATGGCTGCCTTAATGAACTGTGTATTAGTAAGTGGACAGAGTGTCTGTTGCTGGATGGTGACAATACATATAATTTCTACAGTGTGGAGATAGATGTGCAATAATCTATTCTTGTTTTTCTCCCAGCTTCTTTCTTCAATTCTTTAACAATTTGGCTACCAAGAGGGACTCGTGGATTAGAGAGTAAGATTGATTTGGCCTTTTTCCATTGAGGCGAGTGAAACAAGGCAGCCCGTTGTCAATATAAGTCTAATTTGACCTGATCTTCTCCGGTTTGGTGAAGTAGTGGAATAAGAGCTGGAGTTGCTGATGCACGTTGGGTGGGTGGCTGGCGTGACTACCGAAAATGCATGGTGCTTAGCGGGGTGGGGAGCACCTGATAAAGAGAAGGCCCTTGTACTCAGAAATGCCAGAGAGAAATTGTGTGGAAAATTCTTTCAACTAATGGTCTGAAAAATATTCTGCAAAGGCTATTTTCTACCCTTACTTCTAATTACATCTTAAACATTAATAGCCTGAGCGACTGGAGAATCACACACACTAATGTCACAGTTCACTTGGAGCAATTTGTTTTGTAAGATAATGAACTGTGTCAGCAGAAGTTTAAAACTTGTTATAGGTGGGGCTCATAGTACAGCCTTCTGTTAACTTTGCCCAGTGTTTCCCATTAAAATGCCCTAGGCCTTTGCCTGATTCTTTGCTAGATCTGGTAACCTAGTGTGAGATTCTCTATGCCTGGGGACCTGCCTTTTTCAATTTTTGTTTTTCTTATTTTATTTAAGCCATTCTCAGGAGCACCTTGGAAGGAAATACTGCAAAATATTGACAGCTTTGAAGAGCTCTAGTCCTCTCATGCTTTGGCAGGGGAGGCGTCTTTGCATGAGAAGGTACCTTTGCCTTATTAAAACCATTCAGCCCAGGTGTAGGTTTGTTGCACCCTGGAGTTTTTCTGCCCAAGTGTCAGAAGTGACATCGAGTCTGTTGTGGTTCTTTGCAGTCCGTAGCACAGCTCATGCTGGCAGAGCATGCTGTTCCTCCAGATTGCAGGTAAGGCATGAGAAAAACCAGCTTTGTAACAACTGCCTCAGTGCTGCGGTGGCGAGCAGGGACATTCAGGGGTGTGCAGGAGCAAGGGAGGTTTCTGGCCCTGCTGTTACCAACATAATGCAGAGGAAGAAACAGAATAAAGGTATAAATAGTGAGTCTGAGGTTGGATGGGAGAAGTCTTTGAGTGAGAGCAGCAGTGATGGAGCTGAGGACAGGCTGGTGGGGGTGGACCTAGCGTCAAGGGGAAGGCATTGTGGGGAAGATAGGGCACAGGACCAGTGGGGAGGACAAAAGGAGACAAAAAAGAGTAAAGCTGGATGGGAGAATGATGGGAGCAAAGAGAATGGGAGGAGACAATGAGGATGGAGTGCTGTTGGTGAGAGTGACTGGGGTGGGGAGGTGGGAGGAGGGAAGAGACAAATGACAAACAGGTTGGTGGGTGTTGGGTTTGTGGATGAGCAGAAATTGGCCACCCAGAGCACTCTCTCCTCCCACTGCCCACAAGGACACCCATGGCAGAAGGTACCTGTCCCGCTCACCAGCAAAGGGTGTCTTTCATTCCACACCAGCTCTGGGCAGTGGAAAAGGCCAGCTACAATTGCAGTGCATACGGCAGCAGGTCTGAATGGGTTGGCTCTAAAACAGGAGCATGTGCAGAACACGATGAAGCTCTGATGCAATTGCAGTTTTTCAGCAGTTTTCAGCGCCCAAGCTGGTAGCTGTACTGGTTCTGTTTCTGAGCATTTTGTTTCAACTATTACTAAAAGTGCTTGGGGTTTTTAGAAAGGCTGATGCCAAAACTCAGTTTGCCTGTGATAATTTACCTCCTCTTGTGTCTGCTTCGTGATGCAGGCATTCAGTTGCATCATTACAGGCTACTGCTTTGAGAATCATTACCTGAGTGCCCAAAGCTCCCGCACTGGGGTAGCATCTGGCTCGGGTGGTGAATGCAGCTGGGGGCTGCAGACAGCTGCATCCTTCCCCCTGCTGGAAGCTGGAGACTAAATAAAGCAAATGGCAGGAAAAGAAAGATTGGTTTCACAGTAAATGGGATTGTGTCCCTGTCTGTGACAACCTCAGTCTGGCAGCCTCCTGCCTTCAGAGCACTCAGTGTTGCGCCACTTTAAACAACATTTTTATGTGTAAGATAAATCCTCAGTAACTGTGTTGGAGTGGTTGGTGTAAAGCAGGGTCCAGGATGATGGTTTGTGCGAAGTTGTCTGCAGGGAACTACTGTTTCCAGCTCCATATGCTAAATGAGTGTTTAACCTCCACTGAGATCACTGGGACTTGGGCACATGCATTAGTGCTTTACTTGATTTGCAGCATTGTAGCAGGATGGACTGTCCCACTGGGGACTGACTGGTGCTGTGGAGCATGATCCCTGACCATTGATGAATTTATTGCTTTCCAAGCATAGGTAACAGCCCCCAAATTCCAGGCCATCATGGAGTCAATTGTCCCTGTGAAGAAACTCTGCAGATAATGTCCAGCTATATTGAGAAGAAGGATCACCCTTTTCATTAAGGGCACGTGTACAGGGAAATTTTAAAAGATAAATGATAAATAAGTAGTTAATCGATGATTAACTCGAGTCCAGCAGGTCAGGAGATTGCTTTTACCAGTTTGAAGGGTCATCCGTGCTACACATGGGAGAGATGGGGCTGCAACAACCCAGCGTTTAGGGTTTTCTTGCGCTCTTTCATCTTCAGGATCAGCTGTGAGTCCTGGGAGTAGAGAGTCATCTCCGACTGTGTCTGGTTCAGAAGAAGTCCAGATTTGTTTACCCTAAGGAAGAGGTCATGCGAGTCCAACACAGACACAATGGCTTTGTTCTGTAGGACGCTTCGCTTCTATGCTTTCTTTCATACCATGCTGTCCCATGGCGTTTCACAACAACAGGGTACAGTAGAGCTGAAAAAGTTAGCTGTCCTTTTATTTATCTTCTTAGGACCCAAGATTGGTAGGTCCAATTCTAATTCTTAGAAATTAGAGTTTAGCTGTGTCAGGGTAGCACTTTGGAAATAGAGTTGGGGAGGATCACCTGAAGGCAAGAGGCTAAGCTGAAGAGCATGCTGAGCAGTGAGGTTGCTGGTAGGCTTGTGTGCCTGGCTCCCCACAGATGGACCAGCTCAGGAGGAGACGGTAAAGCTGTGGAGCAGTGTTTCAGTCTGCATCACTTTGTACGACTCTTTCTCTGGGTCATCCATCATCTCTCTCAATCAATTCTTTCAGAACTTGTGTTTATATGAAGATGTCTGGTTTATTTCTTTGCTCAAGAGCTTGTGCTGAGCTTCTGCTAAGCCCTGTCATGGGACTTTCTTTTGCTTTTGATTCCCTGCAATGCACAGAGAAGTTCCACTTCGCACTTCTCAGATTATGTTGGCAGAAATGAATTTAAACTATTCTTGTCTATACTTACCTTCTTTACTCTCCTAACGTTTCTCGTGCTGTGAAAGCAGCCAGAATGCATTTTTGCTTACGTCTGTTGTCTCTCTGTATTAGGTTGAAATGTAAACTCATGGGGGCAAGAAACATCTTTTTGAAACAAGTGCAGGGCCCTTCGGAGTACTGCTCTCTCTGATCTGTTTGTTGCAAGTGAAGTGATCAGTAAAAACTTATATTAAAAACTTACGTGGTACAAGCATTTAAAACAAAACTGCATGTTAAATCAAATCAGTCCCGGCTGGTGAGGCACACTGAAGGTACTGATGTCTGCTTTTATGCTTGCTCTGTTCTTGTTTTTTAATTAGCACCTCACCTTCCTAGGCAGGGTTTCCCTTTCCCCCAGCTGTTGTGTCCTGCAGGGTTAGCAGGTAGAAGCCAAGCCGCAGTGGTGCTGCCTGCTCAGGACTCTGCCCTCATAGCCACCCTTTGGGTCTGTACCTTGTTTTGCTTGAGGATCTTCAGAAGCTACGAAAGTGACTGTGAGTTTGAACCCCCACCATCGCTTTCAGAGAGGGAAGCGGTGGCTCTGACCAGAACAGAAGAGTGAACTTGCTCACTGCTTCCAGCCGAGCGGTGGTTCGCTGTGCTACAGCTGGAGTCAGATGCGACGGTGGGACTAACGCTGGGCAGCCTGCTTGCCCAGGACCTCTGTGCTGACCACCGCTCTGCAGGTCTTTTGCGCCCTTTAAATAGTTATTGCTTTGGCAGAGTTTAGATGAGCACTGCTTACCTGTTTTCTTTCTTGCAGACCAATCTGAAAACCTTTTAACTGGCATTATTTTCCAAACTCTTACGTTTTTCTCTCTCTTTTTAAACATTTGCTTTTCTGTTGATGAGGATTTGCAGTAATGAAATATCTCTTGCTGCATCTCGGGAGAGAGTAAACACTCTGTGGGTGAAGTTCTTTTTTTGTAAGTAATCTTTTTTTTTTTTCCCCTAATTTGAATGGAAAGCAACACTTTCCTAATCTTTTAAACCGTCAGCTTAATTCTGTGTTTGTTACCAGTGTAACCTCTTGTCTCTGTAGCATTCTGGGCGATTTGCAAACTGAGAGAAGTTAATGGATATTTTGCTCAGCACAAGTCGGCAGGGGCCACTAGCTTGACAAAACGTCAGCTCTCCTGACCCAGCCCAGGCAGGTTCTGGCGTACCTGGAGTTGCAGGGGATGTTAATGCAGTCTGAGAGATGCTTCTAGTAGTTTGTGTCAACGGGCTGTGGCAATACATTTAATCAATAGGCTATTAAAGAGGCAGCAGGCTCTCTATCGCTGGGTGGTTTCAAATAATGCATTAAATAGAATTGGGAATGATCTAGGGCTAACTGGCCCTGCCATAGACTGGCTGTGTTACGCCCGAAGATGTTTCAACCCTGGTTTTTTTATTGTCTCCATGGTGTATATTACAGATGTGCACAGCTGTCATCACCAAATGGGGACAGAGTTGCATTGCATACTACATTAATGTAGGAAGATGTGGTCTGTGTCCTGCAGATTTAGTTGTAAAAACTAGGCAGGAATTAGGAGCAGGGCATATTATCCCAGTCTTAGAGATGGAGAACTGAGATACTCTCTGTATCTGCAAGATAGTCTGTGGTGGGGACTGCTCCCAGCCCCCAAAGTTGGTATCCTGTGCTCCAAATGGCCTCCTCTTTGCTGGAGCTAGTTTAAAAATACATGTCAGTGAAACAGAGCTTGCAGGCCTCTTTGGCTGAGTGCCCATAGCTAATCACTAGAGGTTTCACAGTGAAGTCTTTCAGAGTGTCTGATTAATGGATCATATTTTGCAGATCTGAGGCTTTTTATTTTATTCTTAAATTTATTACATATCACTTATACAAGTTAATTATGGTTTAATTCCATCTTAAATACAGTGGAAGAATCTGTACAGTGAAGGTGGCTTTTTTTTACCCAGCAGCAGCATATTTGCAGATGCTCACCCTTGGACATGCAGCTGGTTGGTTAGGATTCTTCGCAGTCCTGTTGCATGCACTTCCCCAGAAGTCTTGTAAAAGTAAGAAACCAAGGAGCTCTGAAACACCATCGAACTGAACCTCGGTGCATTATGCCTCAGGGTTATGAGGGTAACTGTGTTGCTTTCGCAGGAGAGAGGTCTGATAACGTCAGGCTGTTGCAAAGGCATGTGCAGAAAGGCTGGGTGGGAGTGGGAATGGGAATGCACGTTTGGGTCCACTGAGATGTGGAGATGAAGTGGGACAGGAGAAGGAGTGAGCTACTTGCCTGGGTCACCTCCTGGGCGCTGGTTGGGTAGGGTAAGTGGTTTGGGCTCAGGTGTGAGCACGCACCAGTGGCAGAGCAGGGGTAAAATCCAGGGGTCCCTTCTGCAGCATATGCTGCTCTCCCTCCTGCCAGGCCGTTTGCAGTGTCCCAAGCACATCACAGAAGGGCTGCTTTGGGCTTTGCCCCAGCCTGGTCCCTGAGCACAGGAGGTGCATATGGAGCCCTTTTTTAGCAGCTCTTCCCCCTCCCTGCTGGCTGGGACTAATGGAGAGCTGGACAAAGGAAGCTCCTGATGGAGAAGGGCTATGCTGTTCTGTCCTCATAAAGTTCAGCTGGTTTTCTTTGGCCAAACTTGGAGTATGTCAGAGTGAAACCTGATTTTTAAAAGTTCACACAGTCTGTACGCTGCTCCCTTCCTTTCAAATTAAACATCCTTTTCTTTCCCCCTGACAGGAAGACCCCCAAGCGCGCTCCCATTGTGGCTGCGCTGTTTGCGGACAGGCTGTTTGCTGCCGACTCCAACAGAAGTGCTGCAACAGCAACTGCAATCGTCTGTTTGATAAATAGTGCCTGACCGTATGTTTAGCTGTTGATTCCTGAGGATGTCTTCCCACGCCCCCCCATTTGCATACATGCATGAACAAGCTACCAATATATATGTACAGCCATGTAGAAGGGTTCATTAACAAGGGATTTAGCAGTTGTGCCGTGTTTGCCTGCAGAGCTTTGATCTTGAGAAGGGCACTCAACATCAGAAACAGCACTGCGTCCGAAGCCATATCAAATGCCTTTATCCGAGCACCTGGGGCTGGAGACTCAGCAGGGCAGAGTAGCTTTGAAATGAATTAGGAGCATTTCTCCTGAGAACCATGAACGTTTGTCTTAGTTAAGCTTGTTTTTGCTATTTCCCAGTGCTGCAAGTGATCGGTTATTGTAAAATCCCTTAATGGCTTGTATAGAGGAGAAAACCATGACAAATGCAAGTAAATTTACTGCTTTTGCTTGTTTTGACACTTGTTTCTCTAATATTTTCAGTCCTGAACGACAAATGGCTGTATTCTTTGTGGTTAGCACGGACCACTTGCAGAGCACAGCGGAGCAGGAGTCTCACGCGTTCGCATCTTCACAGCTCAGACAACTTCTCAAGCCAGCTTTTCCAGCAAATTACTTTTTTCTCAAGTTAATCATTGAAGATCATAATAGCTAGGTGTCAGAAGCCCACAAAACAGAGCAAGGCAGTATTCCCCATGTAATAATATACCTTAGTACATTTGATAAGTTTTTGTATGCTATTCCTTCTCCCCACAACTGCACTACTTTATCCCAAACCTAGCACTGTCATGCCAGCTAACTTGTTTTTATTCCTTCTGCTCCCGCTTTGTCCTGGTTTTTTGGTTTTTTTGCTTATGTTCACATGACCAGCCCTGCCAGGCTGTCCTTCTCCACTGGGCTGCAATCACTGCTTTCAGAGCTGTTATCAGTATTGGGGTCTGCCGTGTGCCACGACAACTTTTAAAGCCAAAAAGCCTCTCTCTGAATTGACTTAGTGCTCTCCAAGCAGCTGCATTTGTATTTTTTCCTTCTCCACTCTCTCAGGGTTGTTTTCGTTCCTGTGTGTGACACCCAGCAATGCACTCAGTATGATGCCTTCCCATCTAGGTAGCCCATGGTTTGGTTTATTTATAAACGTAGTGCGAGTCAGTAGAGCATCAGTGGCATTTACCGGGTTTGGGGAGGTGGGAGAGTGAAACAGCAGAAGGGAGCAGCTTGCTAGCAAAGAAGTGATTATTTGTCAGATGAGGTCTTTTGCTCTTTCTGGAATCCGCTCATTTGTTTTAGAGGACCAGCCCGAAAAAGGCAGAATTACTGAGAGTGCTGTGTTTGTCAGAGAGACTCTGTGCTGGGATAACAAAAGCAAAGCGAGCCCTTGCCTAAGTCCGTAGGGCGGCTTGATGTGGGAGCTTGTGGTGTGCCACTGAACTGATTTTTATTTTTGCATTCAGAGGCAGAGCGCCTGCTTTGCCTCTCTTTAGGTTCAGAGATAAGAAATAAAGGAAAGGAAATATTTCTAGCTTTTGGAAACTTTCTTCTTTTTTTCACGTAGCACCTAGTTTGGAAGCAAGAGTCTCTGTTGCTCTGCCAGTATGGCTGTTAGGAAGAAAAGATAAAAAATATGCCAGGGGAGGATTTTAAAGGAGCACTAACGGGCAATGATCTTGCTGGCAGATAAAGAAAATCTCCTTCAGTTTTTCCTCAGCATCGCTTACATAGTGCTCCCCCCCCCTTCTTTTTGTCTTCTGAGCTATCATCACTATGAGATAAAAACCCCTCCAGTATTGAGAAATTCAGTGTCTGCATAGAATCACAGCCTGTCCCTTTAAACTACAGATAAGCCTTAGTGGAATTTCTATTCTGGGAATAGTTAATTCTGTTTGAGGTTGGGCAAGAGAGAAGCGCTCACAGGCTTAGTAACAATATTTTTACTCCGTTTGATTTTTCTCCTAAGGATTTGCCTCCCTCATTTGATGGAAAGTGCAATTATTGATCAATCCCCCACTAAGGAGAAGATTTTGGGGGGGGGGGGGGGAGAGAGAGAGAGAAAAAAAGAAAAAACAAACAAAAAGCCCAAAAGAGAGTATTTGTAGCTGTAGTGCTGTTATATAATAGCCATTATGTAATGCCGGTTGGTGCCAACTAAAAATATACTGGAAGATAACTTCCAATTCATTGAAGCATTTAACTAGCGTCATCCCAGGGTTTCTGGTTCTGGATTTAAACCTTTCTGCAGCTGTTGAGAAGAGCTTACAAGTCCCCTAGCCCACAGAGCAACCTGTTCTGTCTCTTACCCCTCTTTTTCTCCAATCTTGTTTTTCTTTTCTACCTGGAGTTTTAGAAATGGTAAATGCCTCTTCAGGTCGCCTGTTTGCACACCCCACTGACCATGCCATTGGTCCACGCGGCCCCTTTTCTATTGCTTTGTTCAGCTGAGCTTTAAATGTCCATGGTAGACACTGGGTTTTCAGGAGGAGATGAGTGTAAAGCGTAGCAGGGCATAGATTTTGCAATTGCTCATGCAGCAGCCATCAAAAACTCGACAGCTTCATAGGCAGTGTTTTATAGGGAGCTCTTCTCCTGTAACTGAGCTGCAGCTAAAAGTATGTTGCCTTTTCCATCCTTAAGCCCCTCCTTGAACTGCCAGCAGGACCTGACATACATGCCCAAATGCTCAGCCCAGCTGCAACTGCAAAAATGGAGTAAACCCCCAAGGTGCTCTTAGGCAGCATTGGAGAGGTGCGATGCGGACCATGTTTTGCCCTTATTTTCTGTAGCAAAATGTTGATGTTGGCTGTGCGGGGCCTGGAGCACCGTTCCCAGAGGCAGGGCGGGCAGCCCAGGCTGAGCAGTGCTGCGAGACGAAGTGCCTTGGCTGGCGCTTGAGGGCAGTGGCAGCTTCTCTGGGGCAGGGGAGAGAACATCAGCTGTGGTCCCCTGGGCAGGGTAGGGGGACAAGGGGACGTGACAGGCTGCTGGAGGTGACCCACAGAGGAGCTGCAGGGAGGTGACACAGGCAGCAGGAGTGAGCTGTCCCACTGATGGGGACCCTGCAAGGTTTATTATTTTGACAAGAAAAGCTCAAATAGTTCTGGCTGAAAAAGCCATGAGCAAAAACTTCCTTACATCCACGTATCCAGGATTTCAGTCCTCACAGCGACTTACAACACTGTAAATAACACTATGTATCACAGAATTATATGAATGCTTTCATTAAAGCGTAACTAGACCTATTATCACCAGTGGTGAAACTGAGCCATGGTTGAAGCAACTTCAGTTGGATCACATATTCACACATCGACATTCAGAAAGTGGCGTTTGGACTCCCATCTTTTGCTGTAACTGGTGTATGGCATTGCCATTTCTGTTCCTAATCATTGAAAAGAATCATTGTGCTGTTCTATACCCAGATGCTAAGACCAGAATGTCAACATCAATGGCATAAATCTATATTCAGGTTTCTTACTATAGTAGATGCATCCTGTTAATGAGCTATGGCATCTCTGTGGGCAAGAAGACTAATGCTTCCATTGCAGGAGTCACAGGTGCTGTGTTAGGTGACCAGAGATTGTTTCTAACTGTCCAAGCCCTCCAGGATCACTGCTTCGGTCCCCAGTGGGATCGCCAAGCGGTTTTGTTTTTCAAAAAAACCAAAGGTTGAGTCTATCTTCAAGAGTTGCAAAGACTTTGTTTTGCATGAATTTACCAAGAAGCATCTTGATTGCATCCAAGCAAACATTACGTACATCATGTGGCGCATTTTGCTCTTGAAGGTGCAGTAGAAGTCATTAGTACCCATAGTAATTATTGTTGTTGCTATTGCTTTATTACAGCAATATAATGAAGTATGAGTGCAGATAACTCCTGGTTAAGCTCAGTTTCCTCTGCAGGAACAGTTGACAAACTAATGAAGGGAACCAGCGGTGCTTTGCACTCGAGTTGGTTCTGTGTCAGCCACAATGGCAAGTGTAGTTATGTTGCATCCAGTTTTAAAGAGGGAGAAATCCTGATAAGTAAGTAGAACTAGGATTTTACCAAACAAGTATTTTTTGTCTGCTTGTTTTTAACTAAAGCTGCCTACTTTCTGCCACATGAATGTGCTTCATGTCCCAGCTTCTGGTCAGATGAAAGAAGTCTTTCTCCTGGAAGATGCCTGTGTAGGAAGGGCAGTGGGTTAAGGCAGTGGATCAGGACATGGAAATCATATCACTGTGTGATCAAACGGCTTAACCTGGTTGTGTGTTGATGCTTATCGCTGGTAGTTGCTGAGTAAAGTGATGTTGAATGCTTACTCAAAACCACAACTAATTAGGTGAGCGATAATTGTTTAGCACTATCGGATAAAGATTCAGGACTCTACAGCCTCAGGCCAGCATGATTTGCTTTCTGTGGGATAAGATACTGTCTACAGTGCTCATTGCTTTATTTGTATAAAGAGGGAGGAGAGAGAGCCTGTGCAAAGGGGGTTTTGCTGATGTGTGTTAGCAGAAGCCACTCTCTGTTTCCTTGTGCCTATGCGTGTTAAATGCCAGGTGGCAGACAGTTGGAGAGGAGAAATGCAAAAGCTTGGGGAAAAAGAGCCAATAGCTTTAACGCTGCCTTGTTAGTCCAGCCAAGCACAGTTATAGCAATATACTTACTTTGGCGCTCTTCCCTCGGTGACGTCATCAGCATATTAACTGAAGATGTAGCCATGAATTTTTTAGTGCCAGCAAAGAGCTGAAAGTCTGAAACGTTGAATAGGTAATGAAAG
Organism: Haliaeetus leucocephalus; assembly: GCF_000737465.1. Classification (NCBI taxonomy): domain Eukaryota; kingdom Metazoa; phylum Chordata; class Aves; order Accipitriformes; family Accipitridae; genus Haliaeetus; species Haliaeetus leucocephalus. Next base: position 42,231 of record NW_010972572.1, on the reverse strand, counting down.
CTGCTGTCCTGCGCGAGCTCCCCCGTGGGAGATTTACAGGGGCAGGTGGCGTGGGGCAGACGCTCAGCCCATCAGCCATCCTGGTGAAGCTGGAAACCATTGCACTGGAAGGTCCTCAGTCTGCATCCTCTGTGTGCCTTAAATTGGGCCAGTTTGGGGAATTGGCTGTGCTGCACCGTGGTTTTGCACACTCATGGGCAAGATGTGTTGAGAAGAGCATTCATTACGTTCTGAATAGGCACAAATAAACCAGGCAATACTGTATCAGCGATATTGTTGTGGGGGATTGTTATTTAAAACAGCATTTCATCTGGAAGCTTTGACCAGCTCTTTGACTGGAAATCAGCTGGGTTTGTTATTGTGCCTATGTTTAAATTGTGCTTTCCTTTTAATCTCTTTAGTCTACATCTTGCATTAAAAATCCACTTAATTTTATGACCAGAAGATGCCCTGGCTGCTCCTCCTGTAACAACTGCTTCACTACCAGATATGCCATAGCCATTAAATCGACCCCTGCGGTGACCTGCGTATCTTTAAGCATTTAAATTAGTTCTACAAATTAGGCTTTTAGGATTAGTCATCGTAGATTTGCAGCATCATTGGTGTGTTGCCAAGGACCCCAGTTTTGTCACCATGACTACTACCGCAGGGTTACCGAGAAACACAAACTGCAGGAAAGTTTATTAAACAGAAAATTCACGTGCCGGAACGTGAGTGGGTGAATGGTGACAATGCAGCCGCCACAGCCAGGGAAGTGCCTGGTTGCTGATACCCAATGCAGCCCGGAGGTGGGCCTCCAGAGGAGAGAAGACACTATTATCCATGCAGGGAAATTCACCATCGTATGTATTTCTTGTATTATCACTTCTGCCTGTTCAATAAATAGTGTGTTTTGAGAAGGTAGGGAGGCAGTGGGAGTGTGTGCTTAGTCCACGAAATGCTCTAATCCTGTGGGGATTGTCCCTTCCCAGGAAAGGCTCTCCCCACCGTGGGATGTGAAGCTGCGGGAGGGGTGATCCTGTGATGAAGCCATTGTAACGATAAAATCCCCTGGTCCTGTCTTGTAAGATCAATGGGCATGAACTGTCAAGTTTGGGGGATTTTTTTAAACCTGAGCACTGAAAAACAGGATGCTGTGGTTTGTCTCCAGCAGGGAATATACAACCCAACCCTTCTCTGCTGTTGCTTCTTTAAATATATGCCTGCCTTGTGCAAGGGGAAGTTCCTGGCCCCTGTATTCGTCTTCTTTTCTAGACCTTCTTCAGACATGTGGGAAATAAGGCTTTAGAAATAGGACTGCTGGAAACTCCTAAGTGCCATCCCTTCAAGATTTGTACTCTTCTATCATTTGAAAACCCAGCCCCTTAGCTTCCCCAGCCCCGATGTCTTCACCTAGGACATCTAACGTGTATACACATGAGTTTGCTTGAGAACTCATGAAGAGAACGTCTATTTGGTAGCCTCACGCTGGTGTGTTTTCCCCACCCTGTTGATATATATGGCTCGCTCTCATGTAGTTGCCTCCTGTTCCTCAGCCTCACCTGACTGTTTCACAGGGGCTCAGGACCAAAGTCGTCCTCCTGGCTGAACCTCCTGGCACATGTCCTGGACTTTCTTAATGAATCCTTCAACAAGACAGTGCCAGAAATCATCAGGGGACATTCAGTGGCACCTAATGGAAATAGGGTCTAAGTTATGAAATGTCTTTTGTAGTCCTTGGAGGGAGAAGGAAGTCCAGGGAGTGGTTCTTAGCTCCCCATTTTGCTTTGCAGACACTTTCTCCTGCCCTAGGCAATGCTGATAAACCAGCTGCCCAACAGCATGCTTAGTGGCTGGGCAGGAGTAGAACCTGTTCTGAGAGAGTGTTTCTACTCCTGCCATGAATCTGCCTTTTCCATCTCACCCCATCCCTTCCCTCTCCCCATGACCTTCTTGCAGGTCTCGTGGCCGAGCATCTCTGTGGGGTTAGCTGCCCTGTCTGAACAGGGGATGCTCCCTGTGCTATTCCACCAGCTCTGGGCCGCCAGCTTACCATCTTGGCATGGAGGCCTGAGTGGGTTTTTTGTTTTTGAAAGAGATTCTTTGAATTCAAAACACAGCAAATTCCTGGCGGAGGCAGCTGATGGATCATGCTCTGCAAGGGCTCCGTGCCTGGGACTTGCTCTTCTGTGGTCCTTCCCTGACCTTCCAGCAACAGTGCCAAAAACCTCTGTCGTGGGTTACGGATCAAAAATACATAAATAGAATGAACCAACATGCTGGGGTCAAAAAGGGGCCAAATGCTCCTGATGCCAGCTCACATGTGTGGCGTGAAGACAAATTGCCTGTCCAACAAGCCTGCTACTCACTGAAAATGGGGCTGGTTGGGAGGGGAAGGCATTGCTGTGTGTACAGAAGCTGGTGTGCTTATGTGTTATATATAGGAGCATGTATATAGATGCACACAAGCACATTATATGTTTATGTGCTAGCAGGCCACCACAGCCCAACTGCTTCCTCAGTTTGGAGGTTTCCCACTTAAACCATTCTGGTTTCCCTTGTATGTTTTGTTTTTACCTCTAATTTCCCACAAATGAGCAGTCAGGGAGTTCTCCTACCACTCTCCTAAAGGTTTCCTTCCCCTAAACTAAACTGCTTTTGCAGGGGATTTTCGCTTATGCAGTAAAGTGCTTGTTAGAGGTCTGTGTGGGTGACTAAATGCTATTTGCTTTCCAGTGTCAGTCCTGTTCCATATTTGTATTTGTCTTGAATGTTCTGGAGAAATAGAGGAAAAATACATTTTAACTTCAGACCCATCTCAGCATAAGTGAATTTTGTGCCTATTTCTTCTGAGGCTGGCTGCATTGATCTCATGGTTAAGGGGGTGGAAATAAAGAAGTAAAATCCTGAGCTATTGTAATCCTGTTTGGGTGAACTGGCTGCCTCTAAAGTATACAGCCTGGTGTGGAAAGCATCTCATTTTTAATTACCACTAATGCTGCTGTTTCGGTGGCACTTAGCACTGGATTACCCGAAAGCCTGGCTGTCTCAGGAACACCAATGTTCTTCATAGGAAAGTGAGATTTGCACACGTGCAGAGAATGAGTCTTTCTGCTTGGCTGGTTTCAACCAAATTTGCTGGAGACAGAGGAAAAGCTCTCAAGGATCTCAGATTCTTGCAATTAATTGTGCAAATGGATGAGTGGGAAATGGGGAAGGTATTTGTGTCCCTGTTCACCCTTTCCTGCTCCAGGGGAAAGGTCCCGTATTATGCATCAAGGCGACCAGGCTTCCTCACATGCTTTGCTCCCATTGCATCATGCTCTAGACAGCAGATGCCAAGGAAAGGGGAGCCAGCGGTGGGAGACTGGCTGTTCCTGCCTCATCCCCTCAGTGTGAGCACCTCCTGGAGCCTGTCTTCCCCTTCTCATCCTATTAATCTCTTTTTTCACACTGGCAATTACCATAATAATAATAATAGAATCAAATGATGAAGAGGTGAAAATGCCATAGCATCTCTCACAACATACAGTATTGGACCTGGTCCCTTGAGCAGGAATTGCTGGGAGATTTTGGGTGCTCCCTTGGAGCATGATGTTGTAATCTATCAGTGTGTACTCTTGAACTGTCTTGTTCTTGGTCGCTCAGGGTAATAATTACCCAGACCATTTAACCTTCTAAATGCTTTGCAGCTATTAATCACTCAGCAGCATTCCTGAAACGATAGGGTTCGTATCCCCATTATATAAATAAGGAAAGCGAGACAAAGAAGGTAGCAACAAAACTTCATAGGAAGTGTCTTCTGCTCTGGGGTGGGTCTGTTTTGGAGGTTTGATTTGCAGCCTGATATTTCCGAGGTGCTGAGTCCCAGAGCAGTGCCAGTGCCACCGGGCTGAGAGCAGCACTTGCGCAAAGTCAGGCTCTGCGTGTCCCAGGGTGGGGAGAGGCTTTTGAAGAATTGCCCCTAATTTAGAAAGTTGATTTAGGAGTTAGGATTTTGACTGCTTTCCTCCAGCTGTGAGGCTTGTTTTTGTGGAGGACGCTGCAGGGAGACAGGAGGCGAGTTCCCAGCGAAGCCAGCATGGCAGGAGGGCAGGCAACAGTTTGCAGCCTTCCTGCATCATTTTCACAAAGCACGAAGCCAAAGTGTTACCAGCAACCTGGAATGCAGAGAGGACTCGGGTTTTGCCAAACACCAACCAACCATGCAGAGGCAAGGAAAAAATCCTGCTGTCTCCCATTTGCTTCGTTTGCAGCTAACCCTTAGATCCTGTCCCATTTTTATTCGTGGTTTCTAGCTTGTCCTCCTCCTGCATTTCTCCATATCCTGGCGAAGGAAGTGCTGTGATCAAAAGTTAATGCTCGGGAAAATCTAGCTGTGAGCAGCAGCGCTCGCATCCTGCTGTTTAACTTTCCTTGTCATGGGCTACAGCAATCAGTGGTTGGGGCAGGCTGGCACTGCGCGGGCCCTGCCACGGCTTCTCCCGCACGGGCTGTGCTAGCCATCGCTGCCTCCCTCCCTCCGAGCGCTAAATATGCGGTGTGCCCTATCTCTAATACTCCTTATCAGGGCCCGGCTTTGTTTACTTGTATAATTCCCTCAGTGCCTTATCAGATTAGCATGATTTCAAAGTGTTAAGAGCATCAGCGCCTGAAAGAGTTTTGCACTCGGCTTGCCTTGGCCTCCCTGCGTTCCGATTAGCTGCAAACACATTCGTGATAATAGGAAACTGTTTGGACAGAGGCGGTTTTCTTTTCATACTAGATTAATAATAGAAGCATGGAGACCTGTTAGAAAGGAGCAAGGCTTTCTCATGTAGTTGCTTTAATCCTTGTTACATCTTTGATACCTGGCTTTTTTGTGCGTTGGTGTTGAGGAATGGTGGAGAAAGCCCCCACGGCCCGCAGCCGAGGCCACGTGCGCTTCCCGGGGTCAGAGGGAAAGGGAATGATTCCTCTTGGTTCCAGCAGGCTGGGCAACAAGGCCCGTCTGAGCAAATGTCTCTTTTCTCCTGGGTGAGTTCGGGGATTGGATTGTTTAAACAAAGGCCATGAAGGAGGTTACACTGGAGCCGGCCACAGTCGTCTCTTCTTCCCTCCGTCCTCCTTCTCTGATGGTAACAGTAAAGCGTGTTACATATATGTAAGCATTATGTTAGCATATATGAAATAATGAGGTTTTCCTGTTCCTAACAGCGGCAGGGATAATCAGACCAATGTTTTCATAGCATCCAGAACAATGAAGGTTTTTGGTGTGCGTGCTGCCGAGGAGCGTGGTTGGAGAGGGCCACCCAGCCCCTGTGAGGGTGCTCGCTCCTCTCAAAGGGGCTGGTCCGGACCCTCATCGCAGACCTGGGCAGAGCCCTAACTGAGCTGTCACCTGCCTGCTTGAAGCATTTGCCTTGTGCCCAGCTTGCACCTCATGCCACCTACTCATCTAGCACAGCTACGATCTGTTTACAGAGTAGTTTTGCCTTGCTTGGAGTGCTAGGTACAGTGAAAAACAGGCTTGTGGTATAACTGGGCAGATACCTTTAGTCTCAGCCAGAAAAAATTTGCTCTGCTTTCCACGTTCATACCATGTACTCATTCCTAGGATGCAGTGTCAGCAGCCCCTCCAGCTCCCTCCTGTCCCCCTTTTCCCTAGTTGCAAAAGCATCCAACAGCCACGTTCGTATCTTAGCTTGGGCTCAGCCAGAGCCAAGCGTTGACTTTTGTATCCTGAAAGATCTGTTGTTATTCCTGCTTGCTCTCACCCTTCCCTCACCACCCTCTCCTAAAATTCCCACCCCTCAGCTTGCTGAATAATTTCAAGGTGCTAATTGCCCGGCACTGCAGCTGATCCATTGATCTGGAACACAAACAGTCTCGAGGTAATTTTCTGTCTGAGCCAGTCTGGGGCTTACGCAAGTGCTGCTGTTTGTTTCCTTGTTTTTAATTTCCTGCAAAGAAAAGCTTTTGTGTTGCTCTCGACAAGATGCCTGTGCCTCTGTCTCAGCCGGCGGCTGCTCCGTCAGGCCACGTGGGTCTCAAGGAAAATCGGCGCTAACAATACCCGTTTCGTGTATAATTGAAGTCTGCGGGTGGGAATCCAAAGTCCTGCTCAGTCACGTCCCTCTGTCAAAACTGTTGGGCTGTTCCTTGAGGTATCAGGTGGCTTCTCTTGCCCATCTCTAGTCCCTCATTTGGGACAGACGGGGAGCACCTCAGCCTCTTTGTCCTGTTAGAAAAATACCTGCTCTGTTAGATGAATACCTGGAGGCAGAGGTTGCTGGGGTCGCTCATCTCCGAGGATTCAGACATCCCTTTCTGTAAGAGCTAACCGCAAACCCCCCAAGCGCTGGCTAACTCCCGCTCGCCGGAGAGTGCCGCAGCCGTCCTGCACAGCCACGAGTTAATTTTCCTGTGGCTCTTGCTTCCCGCAGCCGTCAGCAGAAGCGTTGTGCCTTTGCAGGGTTGGATGTGTGGAGGGGCGGGGGTGTGCGGGTGATGTAATGGGAGCAACTCCCCGCGCTCGGGGAGTAGGAGGCTGTGCGAAAATAAACTCATCTGCATTCGTTTTTCTCTCCCCGGCTTGCATGCGCAGGTTGGGTTTACCTGGAGGACTTGCTCGCGTACCTTTTAGCTAAAATCAGTGGCGGTTTTGCTCCCCGGGAAAGAGGGCAAGGTCGGTGCGGTGGCACGGGGCAGGGGGGGCAGAGGGGGGCACACAGCCCCGTGAATGCAGGGACCTGCACCCCTCCGGTGAAGAAAGCGCAGAAGGAGCTTTGCGTCCCATTTCTGGGAGCAGTCTGGTCTCCGGGTGCTGTGTGCGCGCGTGTAAGTAGAAATGAGTAGCAGTTGTCTAGCCCCGAATGATAAGCAGATTTTGAAAAGTGAAATAAACACCTATCTCCCTCCAGAAAATAACCCCTTTTCTGCAGGGTCAGGTAAGGTGCCCGTGGCTCAGACCTCGTTTTTTGAAATGCTGCAGGCTGGCTGGGTCAGAGGTGGAGGACAGCCCTAAGGTGTGCAGTAACCAGGTGGGGGGACACACACACACGTTCGCACCATTTGGAGTTCCAGCCTCCTTCCAGGCAGATCTGTCACTTTGGCAGGAGGGGAAGGTTCGCTCCCCACCGGTACCTCGCACCGTGCCTTTGGAGGGATGCTGGCTCGTGCGCACTAAGCCACAGCTTTAAGGACTTCATCCATAGAAAAGGTAGCATTTCTTCTGCTGCTGATTCAGAAGGATCTGCCTGAGTGAGTGTGTGCAGCCCTCGCACCTGCGTACTTGGCTTTCCAGAAATGGCAAAGACTGATGACATCTCTGGAATAGTTCAGCACCTCCCAGCCAAGGAAAGATTTTCCCAGTTCAAACAAAGTACTGAAATATCCCCTCTGTCTATCCACAAGTTCACAGATAGAGTAGGAAAGGGGAGGTAGAAAGAAAGAAACATCTCACAACTGGAAACTGAGCTGCTGTGAATCCTTTTCCCAGCAGCACCCTCTGTCACCTGTCCGCCTGGCACTGGCAGGAGAAGGGGATGGAGCAGAGCTCAGCTGGTCTGCGTGGCTGGCAGCCAGGAAGGGTCTTCGGTTTTTTTGATGATGGGCTCAGATGACAAGCAGCAAACGGGTATCATCCTCACGATGATGGGTTGGGTAGCCAGCGCTCCCAGGTTTCTCTCTGGCTTGCCTGCAGACATGCAGATACGTCTCCACTGCCCTAAAAAAAGGTCCTTTTAAACTGATGGAGCTTTGGGGGTGGTGCTTTAGAGCCATTCTGTAGTCTCAGTGTAATGGGAACACCCAAAATGGACCTGTGTGTTCATCTGTCATTGGGCACTATTGAAACTGCCTCTGGTCTGACTCAGTGTGGTCATTGGTGTGTATCCAGAACATCTCCCAGAGAGATGTCTTCTCCTCCATATCTTTTAACTGGAACAAGGGGAGGGGGGCGTTTAGAAAAACAACTTCAAAAGTTGGAGAGCTTGACATTTTCATGTAAATGTATTTGCCTTGCAGAGCCACGCTCTAGCACTGTACTTCAGAGATGCACTTGAATGTTAAAAACGGCCTTTCTCGTTCATTCCACCGCCTTAGCCATGTCTGTGGCTCTGGACATGACCCAGGATGCACACAAGACTCTTGCTGTGGCAGAACACAGGACCACAGCAGCACTTCCAGAAACAGTGATCTCATGTACCCACTGGGGGCACAGCTTCGCCAGGCTCCTCTTCTTGCCACAACCTCATTTCAGGCTCAGGTGAAGGACCACAGTCAGTCTGGGGGCTTCCGCAAGGCCAGGGAAAAATGATTGTAGCAGCAAAATCCCTGCAAAGCCCAGGGCGTACGCTCATCAGGTACTAAAGACTGAGGCAGGGAAGGGAGAGGGACAGGCACATGAGCTCACATGGGGGTTCAGAGATTTGTTCTGAGTGCCTCTGGTGAAGCAGCTTGGGCTGCAGCAGGTCTGGTAGATGTGCAGCAGAACATGTCACTGCTTGGGTATGTGGTTAGTGTGGGACAAGCAGAGACTCCAGGTAGTACTGCTGGCCTCTGCCTGCAGCACCTGGAAGGCTGCAGTACAGCACTTAGCAGTTGTTGAGTTCAGCTGTCTGTCAAGTCAACCCAGGGATGCTAATTCTTTGCTTGAAGATGGGGAAGCTGAGACTGGGAGGGATATTTGCTGATTTTAAAGGAAATATATTGTGCTTCACATGGCTGAAGATCTCTCTCCTGCAAAAGGAACTTGCATTGCAAACACATTCTTTTCCCCTTGGGAGATCCTGGCCTTTCATTAATGCAAGGGGATCCAGCTGCTCTCCAGATGCAGACCAAAGGATTCACTTGTTTTGGTTGTAGGTTGGAGCCTAATGGAGGGAGAAAAAAGCAGCTGCTTGGATTTCTGCAGCTGTTGCTGGTTTTCCTACTTCAGAGGGAAAGAGGAGGCATGGAGACCCCTCACGTAAGTGACACAGGCACCGCTGGGGATGGCTCCGAGTGCCACGGCACTGCAGACAGAGGTGGCTTTGGGAAAAGTGCGTGAAATGAAAATACCAGGAGACAAATAAAGGGGAGCTGCTTCCTGTAAGTGCACCAGGATGGGTGGCTAGGTCCCATCTCCTGAGCTTAGTTTTGGTGCTATTCCTGTAACGCCCAGGAACGACAGTGCTCTGTCGTGGCAATATTTTACATATGTATTGGAAGAGAGGAGGACCTTAACAACCAAATACTTAATGTGGAAGGGAAACGCAAGTAAGGGAGAGGACGTGATGTGCTCAAGGTCACCTCACAAGCTACTGGCAGGGTAAGGCAGGTCGGCCATGTCCGCTGGGGCCAGACCACTGTGATGGACTCAACAGCATCCATCTACAACGCTGCAACCCTTGCCACGGTCCCAACATCCCTGCATGCAGTCTGTCTCTGTCTGGCAGGGACGGGGCACCTGTGAAAGAGCTTGCAGCTCTACTTACTCCTAAGCCAGCAGCCAGCTGGCCAAGGAGTGTAAAAAAGTCTGGAAGAAAGAGAGATGCTGTTGCTGCAGCCAGAAGAGTATTCATCTTGAGAACTAGCTGCTCCAGGAAACACCAGTGCTAAAATGCTGTGGGAGATCAGCAAACAGTTTCATGTTTTCCAACATGTAATTGGTATGTACTCTAATTGCCCCATATTTAAAAGAGAAATAAGCAGTGGGAATAGGAAGGAGCATATTTCACTTATTTTTCTGAATATTGATGAAAGCTAGCATTATGTGGGCTCCTCAGCACGTATTTTCCGTTACAAAAATCTTCTTACCTGCAGCATACTTGTATTCGTCTTTTAAATATCATTGCTCCTTTCTTCCATGAAAAGCTTCCGTGGACTTGTGCAAATATTTGCTTGCTGTTCAGTGGCAATTTGGATAGTCACCAAATCCAGGAGCACGGTTGTACAAGCGAGCTGTGTTCTGCGGGAGGGACCCCTGCCGTAGGCAGCTCCAGCTGTAACTGAGTGTAAGCACCTCGTCCACAGGCCTGGAGCGCTGCAGGGAGGAAGGGACCCACATCTCCAACGTGGAAGGGCATCTGTCAACATCTAGGTCTTTTAGGTCAAAACCAGCAAGGCAGAGTGCAGCGGCAGAGCTTCATCCCCTGCGCTGCTTCTTCACCGCCTCAAAGGTCAGCTGCTCTTTAATTCTGGCTCTTCGTTCTAGATCTGTATGCCGAGCACGTGGCAGAAATGTAGCCCATGCTGACAGAGGCCTGGGGTGTAGAGACGCAGCCCGATCCCTGCAAGAAAAGAGCAAAGTGTTAAAATCACTCTTGCAGCCACTGGTGTTTCAGTGACCAGGACCAGCTGGGGAGCCAGCAAGAGCCCCAAGGTGATGATAGCAAAGGCGCATCTTTTAGAAGCTTTCTTTTCCTTGTCTGCAGTGCCATGATTATCTTTGAGTTAGACCACTCACGAGCTCTCAGCCATGCCTTCTCTTTTAACAGGTACAGGAGACATCTTTGCAAATATAATGGTACCATCGTTATGGTGGGGGGACATGGGCTCGCAGCTGGCTGGGGCTGTGCGGAGCTGGTGAGCGTTGCCGGGTTGTGTTCTGGCCAAGCCGGAATTAAGCAGCAGTGCTGGGTTGGACCTGATGTGTGCTCAGGTGCACGTGTGTCGTGGGCTGTCCACCCTGTTGCTTCCAGGAACACGTAACATGCCCGGGCCAGAGACTACACAGGAACGGGTGCATTTCTGAACGCAGCATGCTTCTTGCCTTTGCTTCTTAAAGTTAGAAGAAGCAGCAGACAGTTTTAACCTAGCTTTTGCTGGCTTTTTGCACTCACAACAGGCTCCAGCAACAATATTCACTTTATTTTAGCTCTTCTCTGGGAATGGGGTTTTCAGGTCCCTCTGCTTGCCTGTTTTCAGGCAGCAGAGAGATCCTGAACAGCTTATGTTGGGTAAAAGTCACTGGTTTGTCTCTTCAGTCCCAGTGGTGTGCCAGGCGTATTTGATTGCTGGAACTAGCCCAAATTCCTGTCTGCACCCTTAATTGGGAAACAGGGATGGGGATGAGCAGGGGACTCCAGAGGTGTAAATAGATCAGTCAACCGCATGGCGTCATCTCTGCTCTGTACAAATGCAGTTGAGGACGTGCTGAGCAGAAAGAATAATTTTAATTAGCACGTACTCCTTCCCAAGCTCTGGAACTAGTGTAAATACATTGCCACTTCTGCTGATTTAAATGGACTAGGTAGTAAACTTTCCAGGAAGGGGCCACTCCTCAGCATCTACCTCATTCCTCAAAATCCATCTAGGCTGTATCCATGTCAGCAGAGGTGAGGATCCCTTTGGCATCTGCTGAGAAAGGGATGCATGTGTTTCTGGACAGGCAAAGAGAAGCAGCAACAAACTGTCCCCCTTTACCATCCCAGGGCATGGACATTGTGCCTGGGATGTCTTTGTGTAACTGTACCATCAAGGATAAAAATACACTGACTTCTCCATCTTTGAGTATGACATCTCCAGCGCTGTCAGAAAGACTTTCCTACTTCGTGCAGATACGTGGGCAGACATATGACAGTGGAGAAGCTGCACAGCACTGTACTCTCCCTTCCCTACAAACTTTTTATAAAGGCCTTGCTAGAGAGCTGCTTGATTGTAGCGCCTGCAGAAATGGTTGTGTTGTATGGGATAGTGGATGGGGCTGGTTAGAAAAAGTAGGTACTTTATGTAAAAACTTCCCAACTGTTTTAAAAATTCAGAATACTCACATGACCCTGCAAATTGTTTATGGGGCCAGTGAAGCTTTGGTGGAGACAGCTGAGCTGACACAGTCTCTCTGGTATCTCCCGAGGTAACTGGAAATACTCAGTATTAAATCACTTGATGCCTCTGGTTAGGAGCTATTTGTCTCTCCTTAAGAACAGGGCCTGAAGAAATGTCCCAGGTGACCTCAGTGCTCTTGGAAGCAGGTTTTCGAGTCTCCTAATTTTTATTAAAATAAAGGTGGGATGAATGTGTTTATAATTTCCCTTCAGTAAAGGGCTTGGAGAACTCCCTTGCTTGTGAGTAATAACAGTAGTTTCCGTCAGATGGACATGGAACCTGGGGTCACCGTGTGTAATTCCCTGTGTATATAATTTGTCTTATTCACATTAATAGTTTGAAATTCAAACTGGTTATTACACTGGGTAGAGTTTGAATTGAATTGTCGGGAAAACATGAGAAAATTGCACTGGGTATGTTCGCCCATTCTAATGTAAACCCATAAAGAACCTTTAGATTTAGTTAATCTGTAATTGAAAGAAAATCTGTAACAGCAGACGAGGACCAGTATAGGATAAATTTCATGTGACAAATGAGGGAAGATGGCTGCATCGCTTAACGTCACTTTGGGAGCGCTCCTAGGAGGTGTGGATTTGGGGAAAGCTGATGCATGCTGGGTGCTCTACGGGTGCCGGCTGCTCACGAATGAGACTTTAACAGGCTCCGGGTGTTTGTTTTTCCCTAGAGTGCTTTCTTGTTTGCTTCCTTCTTGTTTTCCTTTTCTTCCTTTCCCTCTGTCTTATCTGTCTGTGTTTTATGGTCTTGATAGTGGAAAGTGAGAGACCTTTGCCTTTCAAACCTACCTTAATATCCCTAGAATAGCACTACCACCAACAGCTTCCTCCCTCAATGGTGCAGGAAAGATGGTCAAAGAGGCCAGAGCAAAACTTTCCAGTTCCTTCCATTCCCACCCTGTTTTCAAACACTTAAATCTTTGCCACACTCCCTCTTTGGGCAGAAATTTTCCATGCTGCTTGTCTGCCTAGTGCTGATTTTTGCATTAACTGTGAAATCCTTCAATTTTGAGATGTATATAAACCTCAGCTAAATCACAGACATTTAAGAATTTTCGCCATTCTTCAGCCTTCTCTCCTGACATAGAATCGTAGAATGGTTTGGGTTGGAGGGGACTTTAAAGACCATCTTGTTCCAACCCCCCTGCCATGGGCAGGGACACCTTCCACTAGACCAGGTTGCTCAAAGCCCCATCCAACCTGGCCTGGAACACTTCCAGGGATGGGGCATCCACAGCTTCTCTGGGCAACCTGTTTCCATGCCTCAGCACCCTCATATCTAATCTAATACTGAACTTGATGAGGTTTGCACAGGCCCACCTCTCAAGCCTGTCAAGGTCCCTCTGGACGGCATCCCTTCCCTCCAGCACGTTGACCGCACCACTCAGCTTGGTGTCGTTGGCAAACTTGCTGAGGGTGCACTCAATCCCACTGTCCATGTCACCAAAAAAGATGTGAAACAGCGCAGGTCCCAATCCCGGCCCCTGCAGAGCGCCCCTTGTTGAGGTCAGCTGTTCTTGAGGGCAAGATTTAGAAGAAATAGGGGGGTTTGTACCCACTTTATAGATAGGAAACTGAGGCACAGAAACGTTGACGTTAAATATATAAAATGTCAAGCTGTCATTTCTTCACTGCAGAGTGTTTGAGTTTATGAACCTAACAATGTTCTTTTGACAGTTTTGTGAGTGGGATAATACCTAAATAGGAAAATGAGATGACAGGTTTCACAGCTTCCCTGTTGAGGGAGTTTGGAATAAAAAAACCTCAGTTTTGGATGCTCTGTTAGGAGAAAATGTCAAAAACAGAGTCACACGGTTAGAGATGGCGAGGTTCCTCCGCTGTGGATCCAGCCCTGCAGAGGTGCCTGGGCATCCCATCAGGAGCAAATTTGGGATGCACAAAGAAAAGGAATAAAAGAGACAAAAACTGAAGTTTGATGGTCCACTGTGATCCTGGAGAAACCTGCCATCCTATTTGCTGGTAGCGCTTAGTATCTAATGAATATTTGGAGCTATCAGCACTTTAAAAATTCCTGATGTGCCCCTGGATGAGATGTCTTGCTGCCGGCTCATGCCTCTGAGACTCAGCCAGAGCGCATGCTGCAGGGCAGAGATGCAATGCTGGAGGCATTGCACTCCTCATGTCGTGACTCGTGCTCGCAGGGCTGTCTTCCGTGCCTGCCTCTGGCACCCATTGCTGGCACAGGTTGCCCAGAGAGGTGGTAGATGCCCCATCCCTGGAAACATTCAAAGTCAGGTTGGACGGGGCTCTGAGCAACCTCATCTAGTTGAAGATGTCCCTGCTCATTGCAGGGGGGGTGGACTAGATGACCTCTAAAGGTCCCTTCCAACCCAAACTATTCTGTGATCACCTCTGGTATTGCCCTCTAAAGAAGGTGGCAGCTGACCAAACCGTTAGCATAAATGGAAAAAAATTGCAAAAGCTGCTCGGTTGTGAGCGCACCGCCCTCTTCCCAAGACGAGCTCGAGCTTGTTGGCATATGAGATGATTTCAGCTGAATCAGAGCTGTGGGATTTTCTTCCTTCTCTTGTGCATAAAAGCATTAACTTTTTGGACCTAATCATCATGTTTCCCAATGCAAAGCCAAGTCGTGTGCTTTCATCTTGCCTGGCTATTGTGCTTAGATAAGTCCCTTGGTGTGGGAGTGCTCTGTGGCACTCGAATCAAACCGACACCAAGGACTTTCTGCCTGGCAGCCATCTCACACCATGCTGCAAACTGCCTGTGGGGCTTGTTTAGAATTTGTGTGGCAGCAAGTCTTTGCTCCCAGTTATTAAGTGTGAAGCTGGCAGCGTATGTGTTTTGAGGCGAAAAGAAAGGGTATTTGCATCCTCTGAAAGGTTATGATTTGCATTGTAACATCCTCAAGACGGTTTTGCTGTCCCGGTGGGGTCCCTGTGGGGGAAGCGCAGCGCTGGATCACTTTGGCTTGTCCTTGCAGCAGAGCAAAGCAAGAAACAGGGCATCCTGCAGGAATAACCCTCATGCGTAGTGCATAGTGAGGACTGGGGCACGCAAAGCTGGGCATTGGACCAGCTTCAGAGCTCTTTCTGGATTGTAGCACATACAGAAACTGATAAATGGCATCTTTACCCTGCTTTATCCCCTTTTGCATGGCTTTCTGGAAGTGAGAGAAGCAGAGTACTCCATTTCCTACCATTAAAGGAATGTTTACTTAGCCTAATTTCTCAAAAGAAATGAGGCTCAGGTGGTTATCTTCCTCCCACTCTCCCCTCAAGATTTTGAGCTCATGTGGCCAGTTTCCACAGTGCCCTCAAGGATAAAAAGTTCCTAAAACGTTTTCTGAGCAGGGACATCCAGTTCAAACACGTGCACTTTAGTAGATGTCAGGGAAACCACACCAGTGGGTGCTGGAAACCTGCCTTGGGCATGCAGCTCCCCACGGGCCCGCTGATGCTTGGCCCATCGCACCCTCTTCTCGGCAGCACCCAGCTGCAGCACCCGGTGGCCTCTCCAGCCCCTCCTCAGTGGCTGTGTGATAAAGCTGACAGAGAAGTCAGAAAGACACCCAAGCTTTGGATCAGGCTTTACGACCTGAGATAATCCCTCACTTCATTATAAGAGGGGATTTTAAAACTGCAGAGCAATGAAAAACTTCCACTGGGCAGTGGGAATAAACATAAAAATCCTATTAAAAATATATATACATAAACTGTGCTGCCACACAGAGGCACTGGCAACAGCTCTCCCAATTTATCATGAATTTTGCAGTTGGCAGCGCTTTTATTTTTAATGCCTGACCATTGGAGTCCTGCTATTGCAGGAGCTTTTTTCTCTATCTTTTTAATACAAGCAAGAGTCTAGCTGTCATTTTTGCAGAGGAAGGCTATAAAAGGTGAAATAACTACAGTGTAAGGGATCTAAAGCCAGAAGGCTGGTCAAAAAATGCACAGTATTTCTTAATTTCATTATTTTTTAACA
The DNA here is from genome assembly GCF_000737465.1 of Haliaeetus leucocephalus. NCBI lineage: Eukaryota > Metazoa > Chordata > Aves > Accipitriformes > Accipitridae > Haliaeetus > Haliaeetus leucocephalus. The sequence continues at coordinate 26,485 of NW_010972572.1, read as the reverse complement.
TTTGGAGTTAGCCGTGGCTGCAAACATAAGTCATATAATGATGAATAGAATGAGCAATTGGTTCATTCAGAGTACCAGAACAAATCAAGGAGTAGCACATCACCCAGAGTACTTTGCTATAATGCAAAAATTTGTGTACTGAGTGAAGATAAGCACTTAGGAGATAATCCAACATACCACACCAAAGAAACAAACCAGGTGAAGAGAAATGGAAGGCACCTTCATTTCTCTCCAAGCACTACAATAAATCCATCATATATCTACAGTTTCACTTGAAAGCTAATAGGTGTCCTCTAGTGGGTATATGATTACCGTTAAGTTGGAACGAGGTCCACAGAAAACAACTCACAGGGTATCCTTTTGGAAGAGGGATTAAGTCCCTGGTTGGCAGTGCTTTCCACAGCACTGATCCAGATATCAACGTGGGTAGGTGAGATGCGTTTCTGCTATGCAACTGTGCATTTTCCAGTTATTCCCCCCTTTTATGAGAAATTTTAACCCATTTAAATTAGGTGCAGAAAGGGGAAAAGAAGTTCTGGTGGTGTTGCACTTTCTCAGAGCGTTTTGCACGTTTTCCAATGCCCTTCTGGAGGGGGAGGACTCTCTCCCAGTGCTTTGCCTCCTGCTGTACAGGGTGCATGAGACTGAGGGGTCCCCAGGGTGGAAAACGGAGGCAGAAAATTGTTGCTGTTTTCCCACCGTTGTGCACACCCCCGCCATCAGGCTGACTCTTTGGTCAGAGCTGTAAACCAGGAGATTTTCCTCCCCTGCTTTGTGTGACCACCTTGGCTGCTTGCAAAGACCCATGAGCTGGAAGCTCATCATCTGGCCGGCATCCTCCCAAAGGTATTTTAAGACTGCCGTGTGGAGCACCAGCTCACAGTACTTACAGTATTTCGTAGTGCTCCAGCGGCAGCAATTCAATCCTTATTTGGGTTTCGGCCAACGTTTGTTGTCCTCACTGGAAATGGTATTGATTATTTGAGTTCAGGAGCCAATTATGGTTGATATGATATTCACCACCTCGTGTCCCAGGATGACACGTGCATGGAGGCTGCTTTGCTTCAGTTGTACCTGCCAAATGGGCCAGCGAGGCTCTGGACAGACCTCTGACCTTTTAAATCACCCATGGTGCAAATAAGCAGTTTAACTTATGCCCTAAACCTTATTTGACACGTGGTTGTTGGGTTTGGTTTGAGCAGGGATTGGCATTTGTTTGATATCTCCTTCGGTGGGTGCTGTGTCCCGTGCCATGTCCCACATGGCACCTGTCTGTCTGCTTGGTGGCACTGCAAATTTCATGCAGCGGGGAGAATTTTGGATGAGAGAAGACTGCTGTGCCAACAGAGAGAGAGCTGGACCATGGGCTACTGGAGGCCACCAGCGACTGGTACCTAGCGTTACGCTGCCAGGCAAAATCATAGGCAAGATGAGTGCTGTGTGATGATGGGCGGCAAACGATGGTTATGGAGCCTGCGGGCAGCTGAACCACTCCTGGGTGCCAGCTCCTGGCAGCAGGTCTGCAAAGTGTTGCGCAGCAGAACCACAAAAGTCTAAAGGCTTCACCCCAATGCAAATTTAAAACAAAGACCCTGATTATAATCAACAATGCCCAAGTCTCTGACTTCTTAGAGATCCTTCTCAGCCAGAGGTGACATGTCCCCTGTGATGGGAAGCGGGAGTGACCTGCACTCCGATAAACTAGTTGCAAGAGGATCTTGAGAGCCCAGTCGAGAGATTTCTGCGCCGATCTCGCAGTGTGAGGACGGGGGATGCTGCGGTGCTGAAGCCGTGGGGTGTCAGGAGCTCTGCTCTCCTGCAGGAGAAGTGGTGGAGAGTGGTGGAGCTTTGCCGGGTTGGTGCTGAAACAGGGGCAATTCCTCATTTTGCTCTTATTTATTACCTTATTCTGCCTCACTGAGTCTGCGTTAATGTTACGTCTGGTGTTCTCAGCTCTCCTTGGGTTTACTGCATTTAACAGCTTCCTGGGCAAAGCACCTTCCCACGTGGCTTATTTGATGCTATTTAGATGAATTTGTTGAGCCTCTATCCTGGGTTTGTTTCATTAAAATTTGGGCTGTGCTTTTCCATCTGGCTGTCTAGTGGAAACAGTGTCCAAAATTGGTATTTTAGTCACTTTCTATATATTTTTTGCAAAGTTAATTGAATTATGAGAAGCAGGTTACTTAAGCAAATGCAATGGCCCCTGTCACACTTCATAGGGCCTGTTAAACACATAAAACCCAAACACAATTAACGCTTTCCAGTAATTACAAATGCAACGGGCAAATCAGCCTTCCTGCCCCCTGAGTAAGAGGTTGACGAGGTCTTCTTGGGGCAGCTCCTCCAGCACCGCTGCTGCTGGAGTGAAATGTGATAATGCCTCCGTTCACTGTGAAATACCGCATCTTCCATCACATCCCTGACCCAAAATAGTTTTTAAGCTGGTATTTAATGACCTGCAGCCAGGCCCACGTCACCCATACAAAGCACGAATATCATCTACTCCGTTTATAGAGAGGGAAATGAGTTGTGATCTCTTCTCGCTGCTGGTAATGAGTCATTAGCGGACTTGGGCGCACGGGTGGGCCAGGCCGACGAGCACAGGACCCCAGAGCCCGCGGAGCTGCCCGTGCATCCTGTGCAGCTGGCGCCGTTACTGGGGCAGCCGCGCTGCCGGAGGCTTTTGGGGACGAGTTTGCAGAGAGGAAAGGTGTCACTTGACCTTTCTGTGATTCAGTTGCCTGGCTGCTTTAATGGCTTTGGGATGTGGGAAATGGAAGTGTAAATACCGATGACGTGCAGGTGGCCTCGCCTGCGCCTGCCTGCTCCGTGCTGCCAGGGAGCAAATACATGTCCAAAGAAGGAACACGTTTTTTTTTTTTTTTTTTTTTGTCCTCCTTCTTATTTATTTCACAGGCGAGGAGCAGAGGTGGGAATAAAGGAAAAAAAGACGTCAGCTGCTTATTAGATCAGCAGCAGTTGTTTTGAGCCCTAGCTTCTCCATGCCAATTGATGTAGTAAGCTTTGTTTTGGGGGTGCTTTTCTCATGCAAAGGGCTGTCTGATCAGAAAATGGTATTTTGCTGCAATAATTTTCTGCAAGCAACTTGCAGTGGTCTCTCTGAGGTAACATGCTGTTGATTAATGCACAAACTTACCCCCTCTCCCCGGTGTCTAGTTTTTCATTCTGTGTAAGCTCTGATTATTCAGTAAAAAAGAAACATTGGCCTATGAAGCTAAACATCAAAATGCAGAAGCAGAACCCTCAGTGTCCCCACTGTTTGCAGTGTGTTTGCTCAGGGTTATTTTCATGCCACACACAATTGAGGTTATTGAGGAGAGCAAAATGAACAGTATTTGTTATTCAGTTCATTTTGGGTTTTCAGCGCTGTCGTTGTCTCACAGCAGTGGTGCCTGGGGATTCAGGGGGTGTGAGGTTATGAATTTATTACGTGGTGTCTGGAGCTGTACAGAAACAGCTCCCAAAGGTCTCGCTGAAGGAGAAGGAAAGGATACTGTATGGAGGAGCCAGGAGTGGGTGGACAGAGTAGGAAATGTGGGTATGGAGACATGAAGTGGCTTGCCTGTGGTGCCAGGGCACTGACTGCAAGAGCAGCAATACTGGGATTTATGCTTTCGGACTGCTGGGCTGCATCTAACCTCTAAGCAAAGTGTGTAGGTTTCCGCTGGGACCTCCACTGTGTCTTTGCTGGCTGGATCTGCATCTGAGGTCAGGTTCCTTACGCCAAGTAGATTTAACCGGGATTATGCATTTTTAAGTCTGGATCTGAACTGTTTGTTTCTATAATTTGCCAAACCAAAATCCAAAGTCCAGAGAATCTTAGAGAAGTTTATGCCTTCATTGCAGGGTCCGCATCTGGGCTGTTAATACATTAAGGTTTCCTTAAAACAGTAATTTGTATTAAATGGTTTAGCTGTAGATTTTTAACTACTGAGTGATAATAGACTAGAAGCAAATGGAATGGAACCAGCTTATTCTTAAAAAGATTTCCATTATCTTAGTATGTGATCACCTTGTAATCTCTAGTGTATATGTTATACCATCCATCCCTTACAGAGCTGTGTGGCTCTTGTCTTCTGCTTTAGAGATAGAGGCAGCAGCCTGCAGATGCATAGGGTACCTGCTCTGCATCTCCAAAGTCTTGGGCTAGTGCCCAGGCTGCTTTGTCAAACTCCATCTCAAGTCCAGGAAAACTAAATTTGATTTTACAGCAGGAAAAAGGAAACAAAAGAGACCAGAAAAGCTTGAGTAAAGTATTTGGAGAAATTGTGTGATAGAAGAGATTCGAGTTAAGTCAAAGACCTCAGGCTGTTTCCACATGGGGAAGTCAGCAGTGCTGGTCACTGGCATCCGAGCGAATCGTTGAGGCTCATGTAGTTCCCTGTGTTGTCCTTGAAAATCTGTATGAATCCTGCAGTGGAAGTTGATGCAATCAGTGTATCTGAAAAGCGGCACAGTACCAACCTGTGAAGCAGCGCGGGAAGCCCGGGAGGTTGGCTGGATAAGCGGGCTCATCTCCTTCCTTGCACTGAGGTCTCTGCTAACCACATACGGACCAGATGGTGGACCTGGCTCTCTCTGCCTCTAAAACAAACCTCTGTCCTCCCTCTCTGTCTCTTTGCAGAGCTCCCTTCCTCGGAACACTTGAGCGTGGCCGATGCAACATGGCTTGCCCTCAATGTGGTGTCTGGTGGAGGTGGCTTTTCTGGCTCCCAGCCCATCGGAGTGACCAAAATTGCCAAGTCAGTAATAGCACCACTAGCTGACCAAAACATCTCAGTGTTCATGCTCTCCACCTATCAGACGGACTTCATCCTGGTAAGAGGACATGAGAGGTCCAGGCAGAGTTACCTGCCACCAAATGAAAGTTCATTTGGACAGTTTTAATGACATTTCTGGGAACAAGTTGTTTGAGGAACAGCAGAAGTACCAAAGCCTGCTTTCCCCAGAGCTCTGTACCTTGTAGTTAGGCTCTCTGACATCTCAGGAGCTTTTCCCATGGGATGAGGCATTTGTTGGTATGGGTTATCTGGTGTCTAATGAGAGTGCTGAGCCCACACTGCAGTCTCTCCCTTAATGGAGGCACTGGCAGCATTTCCCACCATCACTCAGACATTGGTTTTCTGAGAGTTAGAGAAAGATTGTGTCTGCTGTCAGATTGGCTGATGATGACCAAGAGGCTCCAAAGTTGTTTTGGGGATAGACAGACAGACTGTCTTTCTGTCTCACACACACATGTGTGCATGCGCACAGGACACAACCACATAAGCTATATTTCCTTAGGAAACAAGGCTGAAGAACAAGCCATGCTGAGTTCTTGAAGTGATGCTGGAAAAGAGGTGAAATGTCTCCCTCTTAGAAGTCTCCACGCTCTTTCCACAGTCTTAAAAGCACTGTGGTGCTTAATCCTACTGATATTTGCAGTTGTATCACCAAATACGCTTCTCTCGATGCACATCCAGATGGTAATTATCCTTACACACCTGCTGGCTCAAGCAGGAGTGATGCATCCACTTTTCTGTGCCCTGGGAATACGTAACCTCCACTGCAGTGTATTCTGACTTCTGGTGCATACCGTCACGAGCTAATCCTGTTGTCAACTTCAGGTACGTGAACGAGACCTGCCCTTTGTGATGCACACGCTGGCTGCTGAGTTCACCATCCTCAGAGTAGTGAATGGGGAGACAGTGGCTGCCGACGACCTTGGGATAACAAATGGATTTGTCAAACCAAAACTAGGTAAGGACCAGCATGGGCTTGGCTTGCCAGGGAGCTGGTCTCCATGACACATGGGGGTGTCTGCCTCCCACTTTCCTTCAACATTTTGGTGAATGTTTATCCTGTTGTAAGATAATAAACTATCTTAACACACACCTGAGTCTATCCCAGTTCAAGCAAGAATTTGAGTAAGTGCTTAACTTTCTGAGCAGTGCTGATGAGCTTTGCTGAATTTGAGCCTTTTAATGCTAGTTTCACATCTCCAGAGGAGACATGCCTTTTGTAGGACGGAAGGTTAAAGTACAATTCATGTCAGTTGCAAAAATAACATTGTCTGCAGCCCGTATTTCCATGTTTCAACATTTCAAAGGAAAATGGCTTATATAAAAGCTTAAGTATTGCAGTGATTGATGCACAGAGAATAGTGTTATTCAACTTTCACACTTCACTACCAGTCAGGATCAAGACCACAGTGAGCCCAGGGCTGTACAGAACCTTAGGATGTTTCCAGTCTAGAGAAACAAGCATCAAGCAAAGGGCACAATCAGGAAAAGGAACTGCTTAAATACATATGTTTACCTACAGACCTGTGTGTAAATTTTCTGCCCTTAACCAAACAAAGCAGGGATCAGTATTACGAAGTGCCACTCAGCCTCGTCACTTGAATAGCTATAAATAATCTCATTTAAGAAAATGAGCCTTAAACAAAAAGCATAAAGGAGGGCACAGTGAAACGCTCGTTGCTTATGCACAGGTATGCAATTTGCTGTGTTGCTCTGTTTAATAGTTGAATGCCTGAATACTGGCTGCTTCACAGCCAGTGGCTCCAATGTGTTTGCCAAGCTGCTGCATGGCAGCTGGTTTTTAATTTTTGTGGATATTACGGCAAAATAGGCCCCCAGAAAGGAGGGAAAAGAGCGTACACTGCCAGCAACCACAGCTGGAGAAATGCCTTCCGTAGCCCTGCCTTTTAAATGGCAGAAGCCTGAATTTATTTCTACTTTTCAGTTTGTGTTGGCACCTCCTTTAGCTTGCCCCTTGTCTCATGTGGATGCATGCAATGGCCTGAGAGCCCCTACGAGCAGAGAGCTGACCTGTGCCCCCGTGCAGGGCAGATCTCACCCTATACCCCAGGGAGAACACGGCAAGAGCAGGTTGTCGTCAGGCTCCTTGGTCCCCGTCTGAGAGCCAGCAGGGCGTCAGCAATGAGGAGCTTCCTTCCCAAACACTGCCGGTTTTCTCTGTGGCCGCTGCCGGTGCACGGATAACACGTCTGGTGGGACGTGAACCTGCTGCAAACGTGGCTTCATAGTTGTGTATGTCTCTGTGTCTCTTTCAGTTCAGAGGCCTGTCATTCATCCCCTTTCCAGTCCGAGTAATATGTTCTGCGTCACCAGCCTGGATCCAGATACCCTTCCCACTGTTGCTACGCTCCTAATGGATGTCATGTTTTACTCCAATGGGTAGGTCCCGGTAGGGAGACAAGCTCCCAGGGGAGGAGTGCCCGGCATCTGGAGGCACACAGTCACGTTGCTTCTCCAGGATGCCAGGGATCTGCTGTGGCCTTATGCTGCTGAGGTGCTCTGCACGCAGGGAGGGAGGTTTCACAGGCTCAAGAGGGTCGTCCTGACAGGTGGAAGCCAAAGAGAAGATTGAGGGTGTCCAAAGACATCCCCTGGCTTTGGAAAGCTGAGCCTTTTCAGATTTAAGCTAAGAGTAGCAATGTGATCAATGTGCTGGGTTTCCACATATGACCGGAGGACGTACAGCTGGCTGTGCTGCTACCCTTGGTGCCTGTGGCTCCTGGCCCACAGCCTCCTGTGAGAGCACCTTGGGGCAGGGATGGGAGAGTTTTCTCGATTGTGGGGCCTGGCATTTTTTCGCCCTGCAAAATCAAAAAAAAATGAAAAGCAGTATAATGTGACAGGACTCAATGTCACTTCCATAAGTCAGTGTATGAACATTTCTGGTTTCACTGGCTGTATCTGCTTTAAAAGCCCTCCTTTGCTCTTCTAGCCACAGTCAATGCTGTTCTCTTCTGTTTCTTCAGAGTAAAAGACTCAGTGGTGGGCAACGAAGACTCGGGACATATTCGCTTTTTCTCCTTTTCTCTCATTGAGGGTTACATCTCCTTGGTCATGGATGTCCAGACACAGCAGAGGTGAGCTTTGGTCTTAGGGTCTCCTGGACCCCAAAAAAGCACCTGGGATGTTCTCAAAGGAGCAGGAAGCAGCTTAAGCTCCTCCATGTTAATTCTTGGGAGCCTCATTGCATGGGTGTCATGTGCCTGTACAGCCTGTCACTTTTCTGAGTGAAGTCTGGCATGTTAGTTCCAGCTCCTGAATTTTGGGCTCGTCTGTCCAAGCCCTCAGTGAAATCACAAGCCAATGTAATGTGAGGTTGTCTCACTTTTGAAAGAGGAACACTGGAGCAAAGTGATTTTGACATTTTTATTCCATTGTTCATTAGTTGTGCTTTTAAGAGCAAAACCCCCAAAAATCTGGTGTACAATTTGGTGTATGTGGTTGAAGTTTTACTGCTAAAGGCCAAAAGTAGGGTGGGGACTCCAGCGATGCTGTCCTCCCGCTTTGCTTTTACACATGGCTGGGCTTGGTGCGGGAGTCTCCTTGTGATGATAATGTATTGAGTCATCCCTGTGCACTGGGAGCCCATGACTCGTTTGTCTGGCAAGGAGAAAGTTAGCTAGGGAGCAAATATCAGCCTGTTTGTGTGTGTGTGTGTGTACTTCTGCAGCTTCACATCACAGATGTCTCTCAGGTCTGGAGGCTAGACTGGATGCTGCGCTGAGATGCAGTGCATAGATTTGCTTTTGACACACAGTGCAGTGTTTGGTTTTGATTCTTGCCTGCCCTAGGTACTTGTTTTGAAAACTATTAATTGCCCTCTTGAAAGTTTCTTCGACCTTAATTGGAGTAAACCTCTGTCTGCCTTCAGGAGAGGCTAGAGGGTTGGCACAGCAGCCTGATACTTGGGGAACCTGGGCAGCCAATTCCTCCTCTGTCACAGATTGCCTGCTTGACCTTGGGCAAGTCTCTCAGCCACTGGTCTTCTTTCCCCTGCTAAGAAATGGGGATCTCTGCAGGGATCCCAGGGACCTCCCAGGGATGGTATGGGAGGAAGTACTGGAGATGCTCAGACACAAAACCTGTGGTCACCGTTCACATTTCTAAGAGAGTAGGTGTGGAAACATACTCTGTCCCTAGGTGTTTCTAAATGCAGCTCAAATCAAGCCTTCAGATTAACAGTCTCGATATTTATAAAGCTGGGGCATGGCCTGTTTCTTAGAAATCTTTTTCCGTGCCTCTCTGGGTGCCTGTGCACACTTCCAGCATCAGATGCTGATTTACCATAGGACACCTGGAGAGGCAGGCAGGGGCAGCTGTCCTGCTTGCCTTGAGTTTTCTCAGTTTCACCGAGCTGCTGCCGCTGCTATTGTTGGCTTCAAGCAGCACAGCGGTACAGGAACAGCAGCATCCCCGCAGGCAGAATCTGACACACTGCTGTGTTTTAATTGCCATGTTTGGTGTTCCTTTTCTTTTACAGATTTCCTAATAATTTGTTGTTTACAAGTGCATCTGGCGAACTCTGGAAGATGGTGCGGATTGGTGGGCAGCCTCTTGGCTTCGGTAGGTAAACATTTGGGGGATCAGTTGGTGCGCAGGTAGTCAGTTGCCTCAGGGCCTTCAAGGATGATGGAAAAATCCATCTGAGGCTGAGGCTTTTTAAGAGCCAGCAGCTTAACATGACTTTGCAAGCTGAGATTTTCAAACAGGAGGAGTCTGACTCCTACCTAGTAAGTCAGACTTCTAAATATACTTTTGAAAGTGCTACATGCTTGACAGCTCCATCTAAATTGCAGTCATCTGCTGGACTTTGGAGGTAGCTACAGCTGGGTCTCTGTTCAAAGAGAAAAAGTGGACAAAAAGATGGCATAGGAGTGTGTTGTAGATTACTGAAATTAGTGGTGAGAAGGCATTGTTGTACTCCAGTGCAGTCCTCGGGCAACTCTGTGGCTTTAGTCGATTTAGTATGGATTTATAGCAGTCCAAGTGGGAGTCCTGTTCATAGACCTGTTTCACATCCAGTGCTGCAAACGTTTTCTCTACTCAAAAGAATATTGGAGCAAGTGCTTCATGTCTGCCGAAGTGTACTTGTTATTTTTATGTCCCCTGTAATTTTAAGGCATCTGATCTGAATACTGCAACAAAGGCCTGATCTTCAGAAGACACTGGGGCTCCTTCCCGTGGTCTCTGAAACAGTTACAAAATACAGGCTTCAAGAACATTTCTGAAAGATATTTGGCCAATTTTTATATTTAATTGCAACTTCTACACCAGACAACCAAAAGTAGCAAGAAGGAAATTTTCACACACCTTCTCTTCATGCATCTTAGACACAAAATATGTAGAAATGGGCTGGTATATGTTATTGATGGGACATCAGGACACCTGCGAGTCCCCTGAATATGTGAGGTTTGAATATGTTAGCTTATAATCAATTTGAAATGTTCAATTTGGATCAGTGAAACTCAGATTTCACCTGGAAACAACGTACCATTGATCTGCGATGAACAGGACAGATGAACCATTTAAATTGGCGTGAAGTCCTGTCTCAGGGGCTGTGGTGGGCTGTGGTCTAGGAACCATGTATCCAGGCCGACCAGCAAGTCAGCGTCTCCTCTCTCAGAGATGCAGGGCAAAGTGTTTAACAGCAAAAACTAAAGAGAAAATGGAGGTTAAGGGTACATGAGACCTTTTTTGGTGCTTCCTTCCTGAACGTCATTAATTGCCTTTCTTTAGACCTCTGAAAATCATTCCAGTTCTAATGTTTTATGCCTTTGGGGGATTTATATTCTCTGTTACAAAAAGAATGCAATAAAATCAAATGTGCAGTCCATTGTGGTGGCCCAAAGAGCCCGATTCTGTGAGGCACGGAGCTGGCAAGACTCAGGAGTTTTGTGAGACTGACAGGTGCCGTTCAGACAATAACTGAATTTTTATCTTCCCCACAGATGAATGTGGAATTGTCGCTCAGATTTCTGAGCCTTTGGCTGCAGCCGACATCCCAGCCTACTACATCAGTACTTTTAAGTTTGATCACGCATTGGTGAGTATCAAGACAGCTTCTTTGGAATAGGGGAGATCTTTTCCCTGGGAGAAAACTCATGATGAGAACCTCATTTCCCATCTGGAGAGCTTGTTGGAGTGCCTTTGCTCTGACATAGCCCAGCAGATACCTCTCGCCAGCCTCCTGGCTGTCACTGCCCTGGGTCAGAGGCTCCTGAACCAAGCCCAGGCCTACGCCACAGCAAAGCCGTGTTAGGGAGCGTCATTCTTGCAAAAGGCTGGTCTCAGTCCTTACCGACCTTCAGCGATGGAGGCTGCATGACCTCCCCAGGCAGTCTCTTCCACCATGTCACTACCTTTTATTAGAAATGGCCACAAACCCTCTCTGTTATCCTGCAGACATAGTCGGAGGCTCCAGACTTACACGAGGGTGCCTTTGTGTGGGGGGAACTTTTTGGAGAGTCTCCCAATAGCAGACCCCTGCCTTCATCTCTTGGTACCTGCAGGGCCCTAACCTTTGCGTTTTGAGACCCATCCGTGAGTCCTGATCGGCTCTGCTGTCCCTGCATCGTCCTTCTCATGGTGTAGGCCTTTGATAAAATAGCATGAATTGGCAGCACAGCAAGGGAAGGTGATTTTGAAGCAGAGAAGGCTGTTGCCACGTTCGTTCCCGTGAGTGCCCATACGCAGATGCAGCACAGTCATCAGCATGAGGGTCTTGCCATTCATGCAGGGTTCTCTTCTCTTTTATACTGGTGGGTATTTTACCTTCTAGGCCTACCTCTGCTCTTCCTTTGGCTTTATAGGACACCCTCAAAAATGAGGAATTTCCCTGAAAAGGGAAAATTGCTATGCCTGTAGCCACACACAGGATGGCATTTGACTTGGAGCCCATTCCCCAGGTCCTCAGGGAGGGAGTCAGTAGCCCATGTGCTAATAAAACTCAGCTGCTTTGTGCTTTTGTTTTTTTTTTCTTAAATGTGCCCTTTATTGCATTATACTTCTCCTTTCATCACTGTAAATTCACTGCACAGGCCCTACTTTTAACCTGTAAAAGCTCCAGTGAGTTCAAGGCAGGCTTTTTTCAGCTAATTACTTTGGTTTTTCACAGTTGGTATGAACCATTTGCAGCCTATAGGTCATGTGTGTAAAGAGTAAAAGTAAATATTATTCCAGATAGCAAAGGTCAAAGTGTTATATATGTTTGTCTTATTTTCTTGAATATTAACTGTGCTGATAAGATAAGCTAATAAAACACCATCTTAAAATCAATACTGTTAGCTTTGCCTCACAATCCTACCTGTTGTTGTAGCCCCAGGTGCATGCTTTCTGTGCAGAGCACAAGGTGCAGAGTGCTTCTAGTTGTCAAGCAATTTCTGGACAGCTAAGCCCTGACAGGTAAAATAGATATTTCACTTAAAAATTGCGCCATACAATTGTGATGACTCTGCAGGCAGCTCCGCCTTTTAAAAGTGTCTCATCCTGCTGCATCTGAGCCCAGCAGATCCCTGCCTCCACGCAGCTGGCAGAGTATTATTTGGGCCATGCGCTAAGGTCTGCAGATCTTCATTACTCAAATCAGTATTTTAGCATTTTCCTTGCTACTTGTTGTTCTCTTTTTGTATGGTTTTAAAAGCCTTTTCATCTGGACCACGCTATTCTAGTTGTCAAATCCTTCCACCGTGTGGAAGGTGCATTTCAAGCCCTCCTTTGCTTGACTTTGCTCTGGGCGTGGAGGCTGGGCTGTGTGCTTGCTGGCTCTAGGTTGGTTTTGTTGGTCAAGACCCTGACCTAGATTTTGTTATGTTTTCCCTAACTGTGCTACCCAGACACCTTGACTTCTAGTGACATTTCTCAAGGTCTAAGTGCATCTTGAATCCATTCTCTGCAGCCTCCCTTTATTTAAGGTTGTTCGGTACTTGTTGTGAACAATTTAGAGTGCTTTATAAAAGCTTGTTGTTCCCTTTGACCTGATCTTTTTTCTCCTGCGCATCTTTTTGTTGCTTAAATTTTTATTTGACCTGGGTGTTAATAGTCAGGTCTTCCTGCAATGCTGTAGCTGTAGAAGTTTTCCCTGAAAATCAGGACCTGTGCTTGAGAAGAAATCCCTTTGGGAGGCAATGCTGAGGTGGGAACCTCCAGGTCTCTGCTGTGTCCCCTGGGTGACATAAGGTCGGGCTGGAGAGAGCTACGGTTTCCAGCTCCCTCTAGAGAAAACAAGTGAGAAGAGTCCCTTTTCCAGGTGCTTTGCTCTTGCTGCCTCATGCTTAAATATCTTGCTCTTCTTCACCAGCATTTTGCATCTAGGGAGGCCAAAGCTATGTCTGGGATGTAGTTGGGAGCTTTACTTTTCCCTTCATGGTAGATGCTTTGATCTACCCTCTAGCTGGCAAGTGAACATGTTGCACCAGCTGCCCTGGGATAGGGATCTTCTCTAAGGGGCAGAGAAGGGTAGGGCTTCTTCACTGGTGGTGAACTAGGATGTGTCCTACAAAGCAAAACTGTTCGCACATCTGTCCTGGAGAAAATCTGGCCCAAACGTTTGCGGTATGATTGATACCATTTCCCTGACATGAAGGAAGTCAAGCATTTTGCGGTGAATGAAGGATCAGCCCGTTGTGTTTAAGTGAGGAGGTGGGTCTGTGGAGGTCAAAGCCAGTTGGCCAGAACCAGCTGGTTCTGCTTCCTCCTGCTTCTGTACTGCACTGAAGGAGCATATGGAGAGACCCACTGATCATCCGCTGGGGCCAGGAAAGAAAATGTGTTTTGCAAAATTGATTCCTATGTCTTTTCTCATTATCTTCTGGAGAGGCAAAGAGTCATATAGCTTCCTCCACTGCAGTGTTCAGTGTTCTGGGAAAAATGATGGAGGGGAGGCAGTGGAGAGTCCTGTCTCAAAGTCCTATTCCCTGCAGTGGAGGTTTGCTGGGGTTTTCTTCCTAACCCAGAAGAATTTGCTGTGTGGTTGTTTTAAAATTATTTTCTTCCTTTCCCAGCTGACTTTGGTTCACACATCATCAGAGTTAGCTGCTCCTATTCCATCTTCCCATTGGAAAATTGAACATTTTTCTTGTTATTACTCGTGGGTTTTTTCCTCAGTTTTGTTAAAAGCCTTGCAGGAAATCGCAGTCCAGTTGTATTTCCACTGTCTGAGCTCTGGAGGGTGTCCAGCGAATCCAGGTATTGTACTCCTGGCCAAGGACTCAAATACCTCGCAGAGGAGACAGTCCCTTCTTCAACTTACTTAACGTGAATTATCTTGGCTTCTTGCAGCAGCTCACAGATAATTTATTGTTCCCTCAGTCCCCTCTCCACTTTGCAAGAGCTGTTAGCTGCCTGTCCCCTGCATGTTGTCTTTGAGTTTATGTAACGGTCAGATGCCTCTTTTCTGTCTGATGTAACTTTACTTGTGATATTCTTTTCTACCAGTGACAGTCACTCTGATATCTTTTGCATCTTCTGTTACAAGGGTTTTTTTCTTGCAGTAAGTGTGAAAAGACACCCACCAATAATTTTGTATATGGACTTCTATGGTTAAGTTTCATCACAAGACTGGATAAGAAAGCTCAGGTGCTACGCTGCACCATCTGGGACCCTCCACCACAAGCAGACTGGCAGTTCTCTTCTTCTTTTGATGGACATGTTCCCCTGTCAGCTGACGTGGTCTCCCCACCCACACTTATGGGTCCTAAACTGGAGAGCCTTGTGGAGCCCTTAGGCAGCCGCATAAATCCATCAGCACAGGCAGCTTGCATGAGCAAGCTCCTGGCGTACAAATGCTTTACCAACAAAAGGAAGGGAAAGGAAGGGAGAGGAAGAGGAGAAGGGAAAAAACCCCCCCCCCCCCCCGAACAGTTGCCTCCCCAGCAGCACCCACCATATGGACAGCAAACCAGCCAGATCTCACTTACAGTGTTTACTTCTACCGTGGGTTAACGCTTTTGAACCGGAGGGTGTCTCATGTAGATGGAGTCCTTTCTCAGTGGAGTTCAGGTGTCCAACAGCAAAGTACCTGGCTGCTTGGGACTGTTCTGGCTTGTCTCCTGCCTCTCCTTTCCTCATCGACCCTGCCTGGCTTTTGCTAGAGCATGACCTTTCTTTTTGGTTTTTTTGCAGGTACCTGAAGAAAATATTAACGGTGTGGTCAATGCACTCCAAGTCAGTCAAGCTGAAAAGCATTAGAAATCTTCTGAGCTGGTTCCAGATGCTTTTTATTATTATAATTATTATTATTATTATAATTATTATTATTATTATTATTCTTTTTTTCTCACAGTATTTCTTGAAAAATCTGATTCCAGAGAGTGACATGAAAAGAGACTGTGGAAAGTTGAGCAGAAACAGCTCCAATAAGCCTTTGTTTTAATTATTATTATTATTGTTATTTTATTAAATTTATGAATGAGGGGCAGGAGGAAAGGGAGTTCAGGTGGTTTCCTAACATTCAGCTCCAAGGTGAAGTGTAACCTGCCCAGTGTGGAAGGAGCTGCCGGGGGACACCCATCTCTCCCCAAAGTGCGGCAGCATGTATGGCCACATGCTCAGGCGCTCTGCCGAGACCTTCGCAGCGCGGCTGGGACGGATGGGCCGCTTGCTCAGAGAGAACCCTGAAAACCGTAAACAAAATGAAACGTGGAATTAAACAGAAAAGACGTCGCGTAGTGCTGGCTTTTCTCCTCGCATCAGACTTTCTGAGGACTGTCCGTCATTGCCTATGTTGAGATAGGATGAGAATTGGGTTCTGTTTCCCCTGACAAAACTGTTTGGCGTTGGAAAAGGGGCAAATATCTAGTTGTTTGAATTTTCCCCTTTTCCCTTTCTCCCTGCAGTCAAAGCCTGGCTGCTCCGAGAAAGCCTGGGCAGAGGGAGCATTGCTCTGGCCCACCTTCTGGCAGGCGGCGTCACCAAGACTTCTGTCTGCATTGAAACTTGGCCGGTTTAGCTCAGTTTTCTCCAGTCAGCCTCCCACTGACCCCAGTGTCCTCCTGCCATGTCCCCAGCTCCAGGCAGCTGCTGTCCCCTCACCCCCACACCAGAGCCATCCCCAAGCCCTTTTCATCCAGGGCCAGCAAGAGGAGGGAGGCATCTTTCCTCCTGTCCCCTCGGGCTTTGTCCCATCCACTTGATACACATTCACGGGGACACGAAGGATTGCCCAGGGTCCCTGGGTAGCTGCTCCTGCACATCCTGGGCCACCTCGGCCAGGAGCCACTGGGGTTTGTCCCCACCAGGGCCAGGAGGTGCCCAAGCCCTGCTGGGACCCTCCTGCAGTTTTTCAACAGCTCCTCCGTCACCAGGGTGGAAATCGTTGCCAGCTGGGGTCTTGACTCCCAGGGGTTTTCCATTGGGTTCAGCGGGCAGCCCTTTTGAAAGCAGAAGGCTGCCGAAAATGCATAAAACTGGAGGTGTTTCCTTCTGGTCCTGTTGCGGGAAGGTGATGTGGGCTCTTCCCGTGGGGCAGCAGGAGAGTGTTCGCTCCAGGCTTGCACCAAAGCTGCAGGCCAGCGGGAGCCCTGCGTCGGGGCCCGTGGTGGCATCTGCCTCCGAATCGCGCCTGCGGCCGCTCCCAGCACCATGGAGGACGGCGGGGACTGGTGCTGGGAGAGCAAGCATCACCCAAGATGTAGGTACCAGCAGTTCTGCACCGTGCTGTGACAGTGCAGTGAGGGGTGGTGAAAAGGAGAAGCCGTCTGCAGGGGACTCTGCTTTTACAGTTGGGAGCCCAAGTATATCTTGCATTTGTAGACTTCTTCCCATTTTGTTTTTGACATGAAGAAATTACAGGTCTTACAGTTTTCATGAGGGCTTTCCAGCTTTGCTTAAGAGACAGCCTCTAGCATGATTTTCCTGAGGCTCTGTCTTGCAGGTTTAAGCCAGGGTTTTGCATTAATCTGGAGACAGTAAGCAAGCACCTGAGATCATGCCACAGGCATGGCTTATACTGGTGGGTAGGACATGCAAACACACGCACTGACTTACAGCTCGCTGTTTAGTTCTCCATTCACGGCGCTAGATGGCTGAGCTTAATATTTGTGGTTTCTGGTGCTGCTGGACCCAGACACTGAGTTTCAAATCTTTCTGATTTTTCATCGGTGGGATGTTGTATGGCAGCTAGACAGGGAATCAGAGCGTCCGCAGGAAAAAACATGGGTAACTTTCCTTTGTAGGACCTAACTGAGTTAAAGCATCCCTGCTGAGAAACACTTAGGCACATGTTTAATACTTTACCAAACAGTATGTTTTGCTGTTCCTTTACATGGGTTTTCAGAATTGCCCCATGATATGTTAAATTTGCTCCAGATTTCTGGAGTGAAGGTTTATTCCAGGTGTGGCACCATGCGTCTCTGGATGGTTGTTTGGAAAGATGCTTTGGTCTCCTGCCACATGCCGTAAGGATGCAAGCACAGGCTGTGTGGTGCGATATTTAAAAGCACTCGGAGATGTTCTGTGTGAATCTGCACAACGTCGTTGGCCGTGAGCTGAGCTGAGGGATGCAGCAGGGTGGTCAGTAGCTTTTTACCACATAAATTGTTGAAGGGTTTCTCCTTGGGATGGCAGATTGGGGGGTTTGTAGGACTGTGCAGGATTGTTTTGGAGAGGGATACCAGCACATTTCGTTGGTGTACAGCTACTGAGTTGCCAGCCAGGCTTGCTGGTCGGCTGAGTTGAGCCTGAGCTTTCCCTGTGTGCGTGGACAGGGTCTTCTTTGTGCTCCTGGGTTTTGTCAGCCATTGGAAAATTATTATTTAGCCACTTTCCGCATCAGAGAGCAACGTGCATTGCTCTCCATGTGTGCTAGTGCTGCTTTCTAAGGACCGCGATATGTACGGTGAGGAATTACTTGAAACAAGCAACAACTTTACTGAGCCTTAAGAGAAAGCGAAAAAAACAGGTTTTAATTTTTTTTTTTTTTTAACTTTGCACTCAGGCTATTTTAGAGGCTGATTTTTTAATTTAAATTTTTCACTTTTTTCCCTAAGGGAGTCAGCCTTAAATTCCTGAAATCTGTAGAAGTCTTTGGGGTGTTTCAAAACTTCACAAAGCAGGTTGATGTCCTGGCATGAGAAAGTTAGCCTGAAAAATTCACAAGGTGTAAAATGCCATTGAGGGACTCTCTGTCTCTGCCGTCATCCTCAGCTTCACCTTTTTATTTCCTCTCTCATTTTGCCCTGAGAACCAAGAACATTGTTTCAGACAACTTGGGGTAGTTTGATGCTTTCCCTTTAGTGTTCCCTGCATCGCTTTGCTGGTGGAACTGAGATACTCTGAATTTAGCCAGAATTGGTTGAGCCTTGAACCCAAGCCCTGGGGAAGGGCACTCCAGCATGCGGTCGGGATCAGTGCAAACTTGCACAGTGGTGTTGCTTGTGAGACATTCACTGGATAAGGCAGGAAGGGGTCTGCAGGGGCTTTGTTAAAAAAATTTAATAGTAATAATAATTCTTTAACACCACAGCGCTTAATGAGCCCAAAGCAGTGGCTCTTAAAGCTGCTCAACAGCCCCCACTCTTCCAGCACCTGACCTTTGCGGTGGGGAAAAATTGAAGGGTCTTTTATTTTTTTTTAAATGCCTTATGATAATAATGTCTCTGAGCATCCCTGGCATTGTGCTGTTTAACACTGTGTGTATAAAAAGAGGAGCATGTCTTAGTGGGATGCCCTTCAGCTGGGCATCTGCATCACTGAAAGCCCGGGTTACCTGTCAGCCACCGGCGCTGCCCCGAGCATCCATCCCTGCTCGGCTGGCTGGAGAGTTTCACCTGGTCGTGGCTGCTGCTGATCGGGGATCACCTTAACGCTGCGGGACCCTCCCCGTGCCCTCTCGGTTCCTCTCGTTGCACAAAAATTCACCAAACAGCGAAATGCAAAAAGCGTTTCCAGCCCTGCAAGGACAGGTGGGCAGGGAAGGAGAACATAGCCCTCCCACCCCTTCCTTGTTTCTCTGAGGCCTTTGTTTTCTTAGGAATTTCAACCTTTCTCATGTTGTGTGTGTTACTACGTAGGTTTTTGTCTTTTTTCCCCCATCCCAATTAGATTTTGGCTACAAGTTCCCTTCTACTGTGCAAGTGTGTGCATATGTTCATATAATTGTATAGTGTTTACATAGAAATACTTAGTATGTCTCTATTGTACACATATATAAATACCTGTGTTTTATGTTTGTATGGCTATATACTGTACATAGCATATATACTTGAGCAATATAGGTTAATATATACTGTGTGAGTACATGTGTGTATACTCTAGGCACACGCTCTGTGTGTGTATATATATGTAGTAAGTGCTATATACACACATTTATTCACCATATATTTTTAATTCAAGTATATAGGCAATATGAATACTTAGTTACGCTCTTGGGATTTCTCTACACGTTTTTAGCGAAGAGCGGCAGTGAAGCTGACCTGGAGCAAAGCTGTGGCTCCTCTGCTTGCTGTGAGTAGGCAGAGACCCACGCTGATTCACAGCATCGGGTTTTCCTGCCTGCTTCAGAAACACCCTATTCCTCTTCAGTTTGGTGCCTCCAGCACAGAGACTGTAGGGAAGTTGTTTCTTTTTCTTTATATATATTTTAGTTGCTGCTCTGAATTGCTTCAGCCTGTAAGTAGTGAGGGTTCATTTGCAAAGTGCCTGCCCAGAGCCTGGCTGGGGGGTTTGCAATGGGGCTTCCAGTTCCCGCAAGCACCGAGCCGGTGCCCGTGCCGCTCGCCTTTCCCCAGCCGAGGCTGGCTCTGGGCACCGGCCGTGGGGAGCATCTCCTGAACCTCCTGCCTGTGAGGTCTTCGAGGTGGCCTGGGCACGTCACTGCTTTTCCTCCAGAGCCGCTTCGTGGTGGTCTTGCCCAGCATCTCCGCACCAGGCTGTGGGCGCTTGCTGCGGCTGCGTGATTTCCCGGTAGATGTGTCTGCTGGTGGCTCGGCGGCCAGAAGGCAACCCATGGCTAACGCAGAGCTCTGCTATTTATTGGGAAACTCGCATTTGTTGGTCTGTGAGGAGCTTAAATTGGGGGGGTATTTTTGAAGAGATGGACGTGTTGGAGTGTCCTTTCTGTTAAAAGTAGGAGAGGCTGTTTGAACCCGGTCATTGGAAGTGTCTTTGCATCTCGTCATCAGTTTCCTGCTGACCAGCAGTGCTGTTAGGGTCCAGGTGGGGAAAGGTTTTTACCCAAATCATCCTCTGTTTTGATACTTTGGTTACGCTTCACCGAATGCAGTGGGGGTGCTGCCTTGCAGCTGACCTTTTGGCACTTTCAGGTTGCTGATTTTCAGTCTGGCCCATAAATGCCTCCTGGTTTGTGCAGCTTTCCGTTTCTTTTCAGATGTTGAAGTCAGTTTGATTTGCAGTTGATAGAGTTTCTGAAATACTGTGCTTTAAGTGACATGTATTAATCTGTCTTGCGTAGGGAGGCCTTAATGGAAGTATTTGGGTTTGCTGGAGCACAGAGATCGTGGCTCCTGCAGTGGGTGACATTCGTGTTAAGACTTACTTAATGGCAGTGCCATTTATAAAGAGCATTCATCATATAAATATCATGCTGCTGCTTCGAAATGTATTTTTAACTCCAAGCTCAGTGTTACCATTCCCAGGGGCACAGGTAGGGAATGCTGTTGGTCACAGATGAGTCAACCCTCGTCTCTAAGAAAAATCTTGTTGGTGTCAGACCCTGCTTGTGGGGTTGCAATGGCACCGAGCAGTGATCTACTCTTTTAAGACATGCCATGCAGAGCAGGCGTGGGGATTTTCAGGACTGACACTTGAAGGAAAATGTCACTGGAAGGTCATGATTGCTTTAGCCAAGAAAAGCCAATACACGTTTATCAGGTTTAATTTTTCTGAAGCATGATGTTTTGTCCTGCAGGTGCTGGGAGGGAAACAAGGCGGTGCGATGCGGGGGGCATGTAGCAGAGGAGGTTGCTCGGTGAGCACTCAGTTGTTTTCCTGATGCTCTTGATGCTCTCAGCAGTGTGCAAACACCTGAGAGACGCAAGGCAGAAAGCAGGTCTGCTCAGAGATTACAGTGGTGTGTGCCACGCACTTGCAGGGGCTGGATTTGCCATCCCCAGGCGTGAGCTCCCAACACATTCCCCCACCAGCTGCGCTGCATGGGGACCTGTTGTCTCACAGCGTATCCCTGGGACGAGGGTTTAATAGCATGACTCTGACATCCTGTGAAGGTAGGGAAGCTGTTTGGGACGTTAAAGCCTAAATCACGTATGCTTGATCAGAGTCTGGCTCTGAAAGAAGCCATTTCCCGTCTTTCTTAGCTTTGCTGTACAATGCTTGAATTTGCTTCTGTTACAAAGGGGGCAACCTCCCTGGTGGAAGCTAATGCAGCCATTACGGCCCCGGCTGCAGAAGGGCCATGGCTTCAGTCCGTGCTGACTTGCAGCAGCTGTGGTGCCGGCCCCAGCTTCTCTATTCCTGTGAGCATCCCTCTTTCTGTCTCGGCTGTTTCCCACGCGTTTCCGTGGTATGGCAGTAAGGGGTCTGCAGAGGTCCCTGTTAGTGGACAGGCGTGGAAAGGCGGGGATAGCTGGAGTACCAAGTGATGCAAAGGAGTGATTTTTTCTTTTGTAGTTGTGCAAATATGAATGTACGTAGTTTTGCTCGTTGTTGTTGTTGTGAACACAAAAGAAAGCATTTTCATTCTTCTTTTTCCTCTTTGAATCAAAGAGGCCTCCTCTCCTTGCCCAGCTTCCCCACTCAGCCCAGTGACCCCCTGGGGATGCATTTGTCGCAGTAGCACCATCCCAGCAAGGGTGGCACGAGCCCTCCCAAACCCCCAGTAGTCAGAAAATCTTCCGATGCTCAACCTCGCCTTGGGGGAAAGCCTCCAACTATCACTATGTGTTTTGAGGTAGCGGTGGTGTCGGGCACTGTGGCTGGGGGGGTTAGTCACATCCTTGTGGGTTTTCCCATCCATGTACCCACACGGACTGTTTGAGAGCACCGGGGCATTCAAACTCCCTAGTATAGAGGTCAGTGACTTGAGTAGAAGGTGCTGGGTCCTGCGTTGGTGCAGTCAGTGCTCAATAAGAGCAAATGTTCCTGTCTTGG
Source organism: Haliaeetus leucocephalus (assembly GCF_000737465.1). Lineage (NCBI taxonomy): Eukaryota > Metazoa > Chordata > Aves > Accipitriformes > Accipitridae > Haliaeetus > Haliaeetus leucocephalus. Next base: position 4,598 of record NW_010972572.1, on the reverse strand, counting down.
CACTGGATAATTGGTATTTTCTGACAATGACAAGGGAGAAATTCTTCGTTCAGCCCAAGCCTGAGCGTCGGCTGCTAGCTCCCGAGTGAAGGTGTCTCACAGCAGTATTCGGTGATGGACAAGAAATCAT
>NW_010972572.1:3220-4333 GCF_000737465.1 Haliaeetus leucocephalus | reverse complement strand
TAGAGAGTAAAACCCAGTAATCCATTGCCAAATAGCATTTACATTTTATAGCATGTGCTGGGGTGTGTTTACATTGGCCGAGATCTGCAGATCTGCCTCCAGATTTAGATACCTTCTCCCCATGAATACATCTGTCTGTCTGTCTGTCTGTCCCCTGCGTGGGCCATATGTGTCAGGGGCCAGCAATATCCCTCAGGCATCCTGGCAGCACTGAGACGGTACAGAAATGCTCCGTGCACATCCCCAGCGAGGGCTGTGGGATATTCCAAGGGCACTTGGGAGGGAAATGCTTGACTGTGAATCTTGAGTTATTCTGCTGTCTTCAGTCCCTGTTTTCCATCCCTCGGCCTTCTTCTTTATTTAATCTTCATGAAGCACAGCTCGGTTGAAATACGAGCTCCAATTAGCACAGGGGAAGAACAGGGGTTGTGTACTGGAGGCTGATCAGCAAAGCCTGGCTGCAGCAGCAACAGCCCCTGCAGAAGCTCTGGTAAGTGCGGAGCAATGCACAGGGCCTGTTTTAAGCAGGGGAAATAAATGAAGTCTGTATCAAAGTATATTCTAATTTTAGGGTGTGAACGTGCAGAGAAACATACCTCTTTGGAACATATCTAGCCAAGATGTCCCTTTCTTGGTCTCTCTAGACAGCACCAGCCATTTCTCCGTCAGGTTGGGAAGATAATTTGTATACCGAAGCCTAAGACTGAATGTTACCTTGTAATTGCAGATTACATGTAATAGCTTCTCCGTGCTCTGTAACTCCCCTGTGGAGCTTACCTGTGCCGCTGCCTGCCCCGGGTTTGGTGAGGGCCCAACCATGTGGGAACACAAACCCCAGACAGCTCATCCCAGCTGAAAGCCCCTAAGTTTTGCAGCCGAGGCACAGGCAGCAGCAGAGGGATGGCAGCCGCACATCTCCTGCCCCGGCTGCACAGCTCAAGCGTGGCCAGCTCAGCACCGTCACGGGCTGCGCGAGTGGTGGTGTGGTTGCAAACCAGCTGCTTAAATCCCTGGGCTCCCTTGGGTTTTTTGTTTTCGTCCTTTTTTAGCTTTCTGCAGAATTTTGTAAATGAATTGTGGGTGGATTTTTGGACTGGAGACGAACAGAGTTGC
>NW_010972572.1:1623-2093 GCF_000737465.1 Haliaeetus leucocephalus | reverse complement strand
TAGGCAGGCTATTTAACTAGTCCTGTTTTTGAAGAAATCACTGAATTTTGAACACCTCCTTTCTGGGAGCACACGTCTGTTTTCCCTCGCAGTGTGTTTGTGGGTTGGTGCTGTTTAGCAGGGGTCAGTGCTGGGGCTGGGAGGATCAGTGTACGAAAAGGACGGCGCTGCAATAGGAGCACACAGTTTTTTCCTTTGACCGTTAGGAACAGACGCTGTCTGCTCCAGCTCAGTGACCTTGGCCTTGTTTTAGTTTTATGGTAGAAATAAAACGTGAATCGTGCCCCCACTCTCTTCCAAACCCTGCCTGCCAGGGTCCCCTCTCCCAGCCCCACGTGGCCCAAGCCACACTGTCTCAGTTCTTCCTTCCTCCAGGTTTTTATTTGCTCTGTATTTGTGAACTGCTCCGATAGCCTGGGGGAACGGAGGAGCACATCATGTTCCTGGGGCAGGAGTTCTTTTGCAGCTCC
>NW_010972572.1:0-368 GCF_000737465.1 Haliaeetus leucocephalus | reverse complement strand
AGAAAGGCTCCTGGTGCAGCAGCTGCCCAGCTCAGAGCAGGGTCTGCCCCTCTGCTCCCTGGTTGCCTGGAACGGCCATGCTGGGCAGCCCGGGGAGGAAACACAAACCTTTAGGACCTTCTTTAAAAAAGTTATTTATGTATCATTTTCTCTGTAAGTAAAATACCACTTCTGGCCTCAGACACCCACCAAACTGGCTGCAGTCGGGCTGGGGACATGGGCAGCCCTGGGCACCCCAACCTCCTGCAGCCCCTCCTCCCTGCTCACCTCTCTCAGAAACCCCACGGGAGCCTTTCCTTTGGGGGGGGGGGGGCAAAAAAAAAGTGTATTTTTTTTCCCCTTAATTACCAAACTAATGCAAACTGACT
>NW_010972571.1:3089467-3089747 GCF_000737465.1 Haliaeetus leucocephalus | reverse complement strand
AAATTTGGTGGTGTGATGTAAAAATTCTATTCTTGGCTACCTGAAATCTCCTCTAGCCTCAGTGTTAATTTATAGCTGCATAATACTTGGAATGAACACAGAGCGGAGAGTTGGAGGATTTCTGGGACATTCAGCAGCTTTCTCAGTTTCATTAAATATTGAATCAGGAGTTCACTTCAAGCTTTAAGAGAAGAACTTTTGTAATATTCTGAGCCCTGTCACAAAAGCACTGTGCTTTATGACATGCTAAGCATTATTTTCTTATTTTCATAAAATTAAA
>NW_010972571.1:3087426-3088850 GCF_000737465.1 Haliaeetus leucocephalus | reverse complement strand
TCTCTCTGCTTTGTAGGAAATCTCACTTCTGAGAGCGGAGCTGAAAGTTTCTGCTAGGCAGGTTCTCGGTCTGTTTTGTTCAGTCTGAAACTTCCTTTAATTTTAAATTCTAAATGAATGTTCTTGTTTCTGTTTTTTGCATAACAAAGCATGAGCTAATGGGGATAATGTTTACCTGTTTGGGTGGGGAGTTCTGGGTGTTTTCCTCCTCTGTCTGTGAGAAGCCAGAACGCTTGTAATCTCACCTGTCTCTGTTGTAACGCTTACTGCACAAGGCAGTATTGCACAGAGCCAGATGAAAGCTTGACTGCACACATCGCGCACCTACTTTGACTTAAAATTGCTATAGCCATCACGTAGACAATATCGGAATTTCATATTTTCTGAGGAAAAAAAAATTCCTTTTAATATTAGTAAAGAATTCTGTGGAATTTTTTTCTCTGTGCATATTACTATTGGGCCACTGAAAGAATAGGAAGGAAAGAAAAAGAAAGCATTTCTGTATGTTTGTAAGCATCTTGCCTGTTTTTCTGGGCTTTCTTCTCTAATTGCTGCTGATGTAAAGTGGCATAGTGGGAACACATGTGTACAGCATTAAGGTTGAAATAAATACTGAAATAATTACTGTGGAAAGTAAGACCTAACCCTTTGAAAGTATTCTTTTTATAGAGCAAGTATTAATGGGTGAAGTGAGTTTCTTAACCATCAGAGAGAAAAGTTGCTAAATTCAGGAATTGGTCATAGCGTTTCTTGCTCTCTCTAAAGCTCTAGCCTCCAAGAAGATTTTGGGCTGAGATATTCTACTATTCTACTACATTCTACTATGTATATGCTACTATTTGAGCTGAGCCTTCAAATAATTAAACTTATTGTGACCCTTCTAATTGCACGAGCCTTTCTTTTACTTTGCACCAGAATTTTGATGGAGTGGTTTCAATAACTGCTAATTTTTGCTCACCGTGCTGCGCTTTAGAGTTTGTTGTTTGGTCACCGTGGATACATTTGTTACTTACTGTATTGGTTTTGCATTCATCATTTTGAGTTGAACAGAAATATGGAATTGTAATAACAATAATAAAAATCCTACAAAATGATGTAGTGTGTTTATAGAGTAAGCGAAAAGCCAATGAAAATAATAAATTTCTGTTAAGTGTTTTAATAGGTAGGTAGATGTTTTGCACTTGAAAACATACATACCTACCTACCCCAAAGCAACTTTTGCTTGCGTTTATCATCGAGTTCATAATTTAGTGTAAGATGAAGGTCAGTTGGCGACCGTTCTCAGCAGCTTGAGAGGAGGAGGAACGGTGGGTGGCTGTCAGTGCCACAGTGCTGATGTTGCATGCTGATAACAGGGGACCTCCTCTAGTCCTGCTCAACGCGAGGGCTCTCCCGTGGCTGGTGGTCATAGCTGGACGCCGCTG
>NW_010972571.1:2955483-3086857 GCF_000737465.1 Haliaeetus leucocephalus | reverse complement strand
AAGTAACTTCTGTTCTCAATGTTTCCTTTTACATCATACAGGAAATCTAATATATTGGGGTGGAAATGAATATCCTATGGGATAAAATAATAGAACTGTTAAAGGGGAAAAAACAAAGAATTTTTGCCTGAAAATGCCACCAGGTTTCTGTTTGCATGTTGGTTGTTTTCATTTTTGGTGGGATTTTTTCAGTCCCTGTTGTAGAGTGTAGTAATTCATCTGCATACACACTACTATTCTGAGTATCACTTTTTATAACAGGAATGCTTTCTTGTAGAAGAGATTCATGCTGGATGAGTCATGGAAGAAAAAAATACCCCCCCGCCCCCCAAATCTCACCACCTCTTTAAAGAAAACACACATTGTACCAACCAACCAACCAAAAAAACCTGTTTCAGCAGTTTCAGTGAAAATATTTAGTTGTCACTGGTTTGGTTTTAGGAGGTTGTATTTTCTTCTAGGTTAGACGCTGCGGAGGCCTTTCATAGCTTTTCTGTTCATTTAAGGCAGAATGAATTGGTGATGATTACGCTGTGCTTTTAAAATGTTTTGAGAAACACAGATACTGGATTGTTAACCGTTTTATCACCAGCCATCTGCAATAAGAAAGTGTAGTTAATATATACTGGATGCTGTATGTGACAGAAGAATTCAGCTGAGCAAGCCAATGTATAGGATCTTGAAATCTGCGGGAGCCTGATGTTTATATTTGGAACATTACAGCCTCCTGGGCAGTGAAGTTCATATCTTGAAGCACTGAATAATCATTAATGCATGTATACATAATAATAAAAAAAGAATCCTGTTTGAACTCACAGAAACTGCTCTGTGCTAGATTGTACCCTTTTAGATTCTGTTACAGAAACTGTTCATTTAAAATACCTTTAAATATATCCAGTATGTTGCCATAAATAAAGGGTGATTTCACCATTTCACACACATAAAAAGTCATTCCCAGTGTTACCCTTCTTGTGGGTGGCAGAATTGCTCCAACACCAAAATCAGAATTAATGGTTTCTTGCTTCATTAGAGAAGATTAGATCACACTGCTTCAGCTGAAGGTCCTTTGACAGAATGTGTGTGTGTGCGCACACGCGTGCATGTGAATGTGTGTCTGTACATATTTTAATTGGGATGACTCTGGAATCTAATCCTGCATCCCTTCTTATCAAATGCCTTGCTTCTGTTAAGAAATGAAATGTTAAGTAGAAACCAGATTTTTTAAATTTTCATTATGATGTCATGTCTCTGTACTTTTTCATTTTTTTTACTAAAACACAATTCAAATAAATTATTTTTATAAATTATTTTAAAGTAATGAGAGCCTTTGAGTGCAGAATTATCTCAGAGTCATATGGCTTCTACCTCTCTGAGCCTGTGTGCAAATATCCTTCTGTATTATTTTGATTTTGTTTTATAACCTGGTGGCAGTTCTAGAAATTCTTGCAATTACAAAAATGTTAATCAGGTTACAGGAATCCTTTCAAAGCTTTTGCCTCTCATTGCACTAAAGAAGATGGTGGCACTTGAAAAAGAAGAAATATATTTGGGCTTGATAAAGGAAATATTTCAATTTGGTATTAGATCATGAAAAATTCTTGAAATACAGTAGAGGTCATACAGGCTTCAGTTTTAAAAAGGGGTTATTACATGTAATATACTGCAAAGATTAGTTTTGCAGCTGAAATTGTGTAGATGATTGGTAACATTCGAAGAAAATGCAGCAAAAGAGGTTGGCTAGAAATACGAAAGCCTAAAGTGTCTGAGACTCTACTTGAATCAAATTGCTGAGGTTGAAATTGGGAAGAAGCTTTGCTCTGTTGTAGGGCTGTCATTATATGGCAAAGCCGTGTTCTGTCAGTCAGCCTGTATTCTCAGTGATTTTTAGCAACACATTTCACCCCTAAGTAGACTTTGCAGAAAAACCTAATACATGAAGCTGCATTATTGGCATGCTCATATGTTTAGACCTCCTTGCCCACTTTGTTGACCACTTCTTTCAGTTCACCAGTCTGATGAACGTGTTCCCCTCAGACAAATTTTGTTGTTGTTGTTTTGTACATATGCACCATAAAGAGTTACTCCAATCATAAGCATGGTATGACAGCTTAAATAAGTTGGCAAGGGTCTGGATCAAATGTGAAACAAGAAAATGCAACTGTAATTTGAAATTGGAATTGTAAGGGAGGCTTTTATGAAAGTTCAATTGCTATACACCCTTGTCTCTAGTTAACATTTGTGATAATACAGTTCTGTCTCTTTTGATGCTTAAAATTATATCTGTTTAAAACTTTTTTATGTTTGAAGAAAAGGTAAGACATCTTGAGTCCTTATCATCCAGAGCATTTAAATAAAAGCACTTGTCCTTTCCCTAGGTTTTTTGTTTTGTTTTGTTTTATTTTTTTCCCCTATTGCTGTTTTGGCAAAGGTCACAACTGTTTCAAAAGCTGGGGTTAGATCAATCTATTTCTTTTTTTTAATACCTCAGCTAGCTGGCTGAACCAGTTGTTTGGAAATCATGGGAAATTTTTTCATCACTATGGGATCAGGTCCTGGCTCTATTACCCAGCCAACTAATTTACTCTGCTTTATAGTCCCTGCAGATTTCAAAATTTAAAACCATAATGTACCACTTGCTTTTCAAGTAAAGCTTGAAAAGCTCCTGGGGTTTGGTAATGTATAGTATCTTCATCTCCCAAGCAGTTACAGGAGATACAAAAATGAGATTGACTGGGAGTGTCTGTCAACTCTGGGTGTATGGCTGTTTGAAATTTTAGCATATACTTAGGATCTCAAAGGGCTTTGGCTCACATTGGTAATTTTTATACTGCGCATTGTTTACATGTTCTGTTTATTACAATGCAAACTGGCAGTCTCTTCCCCAGTTCTCTCCTTCAGAAAACAAGATAGACCCTAAAAAGGGGGTTTATGTTAGAAAACCGTCTCTGAGTATTAAAACTGCTTTCTTAAGAACAAAGGAAAAAAGCTAAGCTTAGTTTACGCTTTGATTATTACCTCACAGTGGTTCTCTTATTTATTTACTTTTATGCTCTAATTGAAAAAGCAGATGGACAGTAGAGTTCATTCAAATGAAAGCCGTGAAAATTTTCTCAGCTTCTTTTGTTCTTGTTGACCTTGTTTATTCAGTTTGTTTACTATGGAGTGTAGTAAGTTATGAAGACGGAGGGAGATAATGGCTGTGTTTTCCAATACTGTAACCCATAGTTGCGCTACGGATCAATATTGAATGCAAGAAAATAAAAGAAAAAAAGTCAAAAAACACAGAACCTTGGCAAAATCTGCAATTGTGAATGCACAAGGAAGGAGTAGGTGGGGAGGAAGCCAGTCTTCGCACCGCAAGCAATATCAGTGCTCTTCTTGCTAAGCCAAGTCATTTTTCAGGAGTGACCTGAGGGTCTACTGTCTCTGTAGTGCAATGTTTAGCAAATTAGTTTTTGTTTGCTGTTATTTACCTGTTATAGCAAATCCACTCACCTCCTGTCAAAATCAGCCATGTATCAGGAGCATTGAGTTTGCCAGATATGTGACAATTATATAGCAAGCACACCGCTCCTTTGTTTTTCTATTAATACTGGTAAATTGTGCTGCTGTGAGCAGCAAATTTTTCAACAGTGGAAGTTGTGTGAGCTTGTCTGCTTTTAGGTAGCACAGAAAAAACTAATATCTTTGCTTCAACCCTTCATGCAGCATTTGTTATTTTTGGTAGCCATTTTTATTTCTTTAAGAAGGAAAACCAAACAGGCATACATAAAACTTCACCTAATCTTCTATTTAACTTTGCAATTCCTGTGTTTGTAAAGGATAAATTCTAGCAAGTCAAACAGGCTATAAATGTTGTGTATGCATATGTAAAAATACATTTAAATCCTTTCCCTTTTTGTCTCCCTCTCTGACTGAGGGCATGGCAGCCACATGAATATGGGTGCTGTAAAGCCTTTGTAGTGCCTTATTTCTAGTATCCTTACATGTTTTTAGTGCTCAAGACATGATCTAATCATTTACAAACATTTGTCTCGCCAGTCCTGACCACAGTCTGTCTACCTTGTAAAACTGGTTGTTTAGTCCTCCTCTCCACATGCAGTGCTAGGGCAGTTGCACTAACCTCCTAATAACACATTTAGTTTCTGTTGGCTTAAAGCTTAGTAGCACTGCGTACTTGGAAATTGCATTGGTCTGCATGGTATGATTTTTCTCTCCCCTTTCTGTCTTTACTAAAAAAGCTTCCGAATTAGCTCTCTTTCTTTTCAATTGGGTTGAAGTAAAAATTTTTAATAAATTTATAGATTCCCAGTGGTTTTCCCTTTTTTCTTTCTTTCTTTTTCTTTTTTCTTTTTTAAAATCCTTTGCAGTATTTTTATAGAACATAAAAGATACCTTCTTACACAGGTCCAGCTGACAAACCTACTCAATGCTAATTAGCAGCCCACCATTTGGGTTCTTATGGGTTCAGTAGCAGCTGGACGTCTGACATATCTTTGGATATGCTGTATAGGAAGTACAGTGCCTTGCAGAAATACATATCTATGGTCAGATCCATGTATATGAGGCGAGTGTCCTTCATATTAGCATTTAGCTCTACACACTCTAACAGTGCATGCAATAGATTACCTTCCCAATACATGCAGGTTTTCAAGGTAAAAAGAATCAGTGGCCTTAAAGAGGGACATTGCTACACATAAATAGCCAACACAGATACGCTCCTTTGCATGAATGAACTTACAGAATGTAATAAATAAACACTAAAAGGCTGAAAACACATTAAAAAAAAACATCAAAGCAACCCTTGAAATCTCTCTAACAATATAGATACAAACAAAATGTGATTGTGGAAAGGCTTAGGGTGTGTGAAATGTATATAAACTCTGTTGGCAGAGAAAAGCAGGCAGACAGCAGGTAAAGTGCTGTGGCATGCTGGTGCTGCAGCAAAATGGTACTGGCAGCACCACCCTGCACAAGCACCCCAAGATGACCGAACAAAACTGCTCTGTTTTGCCCATAGTGACTAACTGGAGGCAAATTTGTCAGCACATGCTATCATCAGCACACAGGGAAGAAAATTTATTTAAAGAGCCTGAAATTAACCTTGTGAAGGCAATGAACAATGATGCTACACATCACTGTGGGCACCCAGACAACTCTACAGATTTTAGGAAGATAATACTGATGTGTAGAACATTAATTTATTTTTATTGCTTATTCTTCTATGCCATGATTATTTTTTTTTGTAAGTTAAATATATCCAAAAAAATCAATGCAGTGAGGAAAAGCAGCACAGAACTATCTCAGGTAGACAGTCTTTGATGATACTTAGCATCGAAAGAACTTTAGCAATTAATACCCCTAAAATATCTCTCAGTTTATTCTAGCAATGTTCATGTAATTTGTATAAGCTTTTTGTGCATTTCTAGTAAGAAGATTTCTTCACGGGAATATTCACAAAGATAACAATTGCATGATACTTTATTGTAATTTATTAAAGGAGTTTTTATGTTAAAAGCTATGCCAGCACATTTTCAGCAACACAAAGCTCACTTTAGATTCATCTGGAAACAGTAATAGTGCCATCTGACCTCAGTATATAATCAAATGAATTGTGAATGTTTTATGTCAAATATCTGTTTGAGAGACCCCAGCTGAGCTAATATCTTCCCAATCACAAAGATAACAAGAAATAATGTTCATTCTGAATTCTTATCCCTTTCTAGGAAGCTCACAGTAATAGATGGCTAATGTTGTTGGAGAATGTTTAAAATAATAGATAAGAAATCTTTCCAAGGTGCCTGTGATAGGCAGATCCCCAGTTTTGCAGGTTCTTCTATCTATATAGTCAACTTCAGTTCTAGTAAATAATGTAGGGAGATGATTTTGATTGTATGTTGGTTGAGGTAATACTGACAGTTTGTCTGAAAGACGTTGGACAGGTTTTGAAATCTGTTGATATAATGTATGTATGGCAACTGCTAGCAAGTACAAAAAAACCCAACTCTTGCGAGTTCAAGAATCTTTCAGCAAAAACTGAGCTTTCCGCACCGATATTGTTTTTACTGAGTCAGATCTGTTCTTCATAGGGAAGGAGGAAGTTTTCAGAAAGTAATTATTATTTGTAATGAACAGTGGAAAGTGTTGGACTGTGTTAATAGATTTGCTTGAACTCAATTTCATTTACTGGACCTAACATGCTGAGAAACTTCCATGGCCCCCAGTAAAGTAAGAGTTTCAACTGTGCTGGAAATATTAAATCAGACCTAGTCTAATTAAGGTAACTGTCAAATAATTTGTAACAGTTGTGTTTAATATCTCCAATAATTTCAAATGTGAATTAAATGCTCTTTAAAATCTTAAATTGATCATCAGCAGCATAATCAAACTTTGGCAGCCACTTGGGCAGCAGGTCTGGTGGTGGAGGACGCCGGCATGCCCAGCAGCATGGCCACCATGCGTTTGCTTCTTCCTCACCCACCCCCAGCCTGGAAGTACAGGAAGAAGGATTTATCTGTTTGGGTTGTAGTTCCTGCTCAAACAGTTGTTCCCTGTCTCTTTGCCAGAAGAGGCACTGAATGTGATGGAAACATGAGCTTGGGCAGTTGGATAACTTGAATTGCATTGGCCTTGCGTGTGGAGCCCCACTTATGGGAAGATGCACCTGCCAGAGGGAACATGCTGCTAGAGTAGCTCTGCATAACCTGTGGAGATTCCATCAGTTCCCTTGTCCACCTGAGCTTTGATGGTTTCCATAGAAAGGCTCAGGAATTAACAGGCAATGAAAACTATGCTGATTTTTTGTTTTTTCAGGAAGTGGTTTAAGACCACCAACCTCTTTTCCAGAAGCTCGCAAGCAGCTCTCAGCTGCAAACAAAATATAATCATTATTGCTCTTATTAATTTCCATCACCAAGTCATCAATGCCAATAATGATAATATGAAATTCTTAAGTCAGCTGAACTTTTTGGTTCTATACATCGCTAAGTTCATATCAGTTCCTATTCTTATTTAAAAAAAAAACCAACCCCCACCCCCCCAAAAACCCATCAGAAAACTTAAAGCTACCATGACTGTCCTTTTTAGGTTTACATTTGCAAGTTCATCTCTGTGGATAGGATGGGGGCTTGCAAACTTCCCTGATTCTGTACAAGTTATGTAGAGTATCTCTTAGTTCACAGTAGTCCTGTTTAAATTCTATTCAGTTTCAAGGGGGCAACCTCTCAAGTGATTTGTTGAACTGGCATGCCTTTTTTGTCTCATTAAGGCACATTATTGGCAATATCATTAAAGAGATCAGGACAATTCAGTGAATAGTTTAGTAGTCTATGGTGATTCTCCTCCAGTTAACAGACTCTACAATAGTTAAGCAGAACAGCAGTGGTAAGGAAAAGCTGAGGTTCATTCTCTACAGACACCCCCAAGCAGAGGAGGCTTAACATTTTTCTTAGAGCATCATCTCATACAGCTCTCTTGAAGTTTATGACCACAAATCATACCAAGCTATCATTTCTGTGGGTTTGTAGCTCAGCCAGAAAAAGCTGCATGTGGGAGAAGCTCATTTCTAGTCTGGAAGTTTTTAACATTTGCAGTTGTGTGCCTGGAGCTGCTGAATGGACATGTATTAAAATTGTATATGGGTAAGAATTTCTAGTGACAAGGAAACTTTAATTTGTAATAAGAATGTCAGTTTGACTTTTGAATGTGCCATTTTGGAAAGGCCAAATAACATTATACTGTTACAATAAATAGCAAATTTGAAATTTATAGTGAATTTTAGGGAGAAAGAGATAAAATCTTGTACTAAATCATCTCTACTAAGAGGTCATTGCCCATGCAGTTAAAGCAAAAGCAATAACTTAAGAAAATATTCTCAAAAATAGATTTCCATGGAGAAAATATTGAAAGGTTTCTAGTCCCCTTAGGTGTGTATGTGCATCCACTGCCTTACCTGTTTTTTTCAGTGTCCGGTAGCCCTCTAAGAAACAGCTCATGCCACCTTTTCCTAGCTTTCAATGAGGAGAAAGAATCCGGAAATCATGTGAGGTGGCAAACTTAAGACCAAAGGGCTTTCTAGTAGTAGTCTTTTGGGCTTTTTTTTTTTTTTTTTTTAAATTGGGCTAAAACCAGCTTGCTTACATCTGCAGAGGAAGTTCGAGGGAAACACTGAAGGCTCTTATTGATGCAAGAAAGATGTTCTGGTGGGAACCAAATTCTCAGCTTATACTTGCAAAAGCAAGTGGCCTATTCTCTTCAAACTATCAGACACTGAATTAGACTGACTTTTTCAGTCTCTTTTCACTGTTCTTGGGTCTCCACCAGCCTTGGTAGTCTGAGTCTACCAATTTAGTAGCATGACCAGACTTGGCCTTGGTAATGCTCTACAAAAATCAGTGTCAAACAGTGCACAGTGCGGCAACCTAAACATGAACTCTGCATTGCTTTCTTTTGTGTCTCTGCTGCAATGTTATTCTACATGCAACTTTAAGCACTTCATAACAGTTCTGTTAATATGATTAATGCTTGACCTCAGACACAGAGATCCATTTCACTTTTACCACTTCTGGAACTGCAAATACTCGTGTAGCTGAACACCTGAGTCATTTAATGCTTTCTGTGAACTTAAATGGTAGGTTAAGTGAGAAATAAAATGTGGATTTTTTTTTTCATATGTGGTAACAATAGAATCTACCTAGCAACACCAAGGAGCTGTGCGTGTTCTAGATCTTCTTAACCCATTTTAAGTATAATTTAGTTGACTGAAGAGTGTAATAAAGAAGTCCTAACACTCCTCATTTAAATTCTATCTTTATCCGGACAAGATTACCACATATATTCCCAAATCCAAGTGAAACAGTATAGCCAGAAATACAGGTTTACAGAGTCTTTTCTCAGATGCTAAATCAAATCTTTCTGTAATGCAGAAACGAAGGCAACAGATCTATGAAGCTACGGATACCCAGTGTCTGAGTTAGAAGAGCAGAAAGTGTAAGGTCCCAGCCTAATGTAAATACTTAGACACAAGAACTGTGCCAGCATTGGTGGTTTGGGGCTGAAGAAGAGTGCGCAAATCTTAACTTAAATTTTGTCATGGCTTGGCCTATACCTGCTGAAATTTTCTCAGCATTCCAGGTTAACACACCCAAAACACTTTGCTGTGAATCAGGTGATTTATGTTTAGTTGCAACTCCAGATCTGTAAAACTGGCTTGAGTGTAGGCTTTGGAATGCAACCCTTATACAGGCAAGCTGTGTTTGGTTTCAGGTTTCTTAGGGGCTTGCATGCAAAATTGTCTCATAGCTTGAATTGATACCTCTAATTAAACAGATTGAGTGTGCTGCAATAGTTGTCCTTTAGTATTACAGCTCAAACTAATACCCAGTGTAATTCTCCTTAAGTCACTGAAATTATAAGAGATGGGAGAGATAGGCCTCTTTTTCTCAACACGCTGTCTTTTTCAGTAAGTTTATGGGGTTTTTTTAATGCCATTTCTAGATCCAAGAATTATATTCTTGTCTCTGGGATAATCCTATTCTTTTTTAAAGATGTGATGTCAGAAAAGATGGAAATCTTAGCGAGTCTTTGGCAGTATGCATAGAGTTTCATCTTATGCTTACAGTTTCATGATGCATTTCTCTTCTTATGTGGTACATCTTGGTGTTTTGTGGGTTTGTTTTGTTTTGTTTTTAAAGAAAGTAGTGCCAAATTCTGGATTATGCAAACAAATTCTCTCCTGTATATGGTGATGCAGGTCAAGTATTCAGGGTTTTGATTCATCCTTCAAATTGAGCACCCTTGGTAAAATTTTAATTCCTTTTTAGTGGAATAGCAATTCTCTTTGTTTAAAACTCATTGTTATGGAACGTTTTGAATGTTTAGTTGGATGGAGTCATGCAAATAAGAGATAGACCTTACTTCTGCATGCATGAATTAAAAAAGAATTAACTTTTCTAATGTCATTCCACTGATGGGAAGGATTGGAATAGTTAAATATATGCAGAAGTATTTGCAGGATTGAGGTTTGTCTATGGCTTAGCAAATCCTTGCATTTCTATATCAGTCTGACAATTGGTTGGCTCACTTCACTGGTTTAATATAATTTCATTTGCTTGGAAACATATTGTAAGATTACCTCCTATGGAAAGCAAAGATGATTAGAATATGTGAGGCTTCCTCCACTCCTTAGCAGTAGAGTGGGAGTATAGGGAGAGGGATCCAACTTGTCAACACACGGTTCCACTGAAGTCTCTTCATGCTTGCCCTGTGCTCTTAGCTTCCCAGATATTGTAAGGTTTTTCTGATCAGATTAATATACCAGATTTATTGAAATTCAAAGGTGGTAATGTTTCGAGGGGAGTGACTTGTTCATCTCCAGTAATAAAAACATATTGAGAAATCATTTGAAGTATTTGATATACAATTCAATTAAATAAATATGTTGCCTAAATTGAGTGGATTACTTTTCTATTTTAATGCAAAAAAGTAATAAAAGTATTAGGAACATTTAAAATGATGTGATGCAAAGAAGTCAAATGATGATTATAACTTCACTCCAAATAGTCAAAGTAAAGCAATGCAATGACTTAAAAGGATCAGAGTAAATACCTCCTTCTTTAACATAGTAACATTTGGAATTATAATAGCTAGACTTAACGTTATGAAGCTGCATGATTCTGATCCTTCAGATCTACATGGATTATCAGAAAAGTCTGCACAAGAATTTTTCTCCTCTTGATACTGTATTCTATTTTATCATGGTTGCAAGGCCTGGTAGCAATGCCTTTCAAAAACCACATTTGCTTTAGTATCTCTCAAATAACTGTGTTAGATAGCAGAACCAAAATTAATTCTTCTGTTTTGTTTTGTCTTTCTAGCAGAGAGACGCTTAAAAATAAAATAAAACATGTCAACTGAGACTTGTTTGTTTGGGTTTTTTTTTGCTGTGGAGTGACAGTTTCAGTGTGTTATGCCCAAGGCTTGATTTTTTTTCAAGCACCTTAGTAACAAGGTAGATGAAAGATAGTCTTTGAATGGAATGAACTAAAATGTTTGAGGTGGGTTGTTTTTATACTAGGCCTGTTTCTAGATGTATTTACAGTTCAAGAAATGCTGAATCCTAGACCATGAATAACTGTGAAGGCAAAATTGGTGAATGTCTAACCTGAGTTTGTGATGCACACAAAGTGGAATTTGAATAGCTGTGTAGGGCTATAAGTAAATATTCTGAGCAGGGTGATTGCATGAGCAAGAAGGGAGCTCCCTAAAAAGCTATTTAAATGTTTTATATTTCTCTCCTATGTTTAGTTCCTGGAACAGGGACTATAACATTTTAAGATGCCTTGACAGAGGACCAGAACATACCTAGGCTGACTGAAGAGCAGGCCAGGAAAGGTATTATTACTTGAGCTCTTACCATATTCCTTTTTCTTTAAAAGTTTCAGTAGCTAGCAGTGAAATCTGCACATGGGTATGCAGATCATTCCTTGCCACCTTTTATAGCACTGTGTTTTTCTTTTTTTTCTTCTCTCTTTGTTCCTTCTTTGTTCCTTCTTTGTTCCTTCTTTGTTCCTTCTTTGTTCCTTCTTTGTTCCTTCTTTGTTCCTTCTTTTATTTCCTTCTTTTATTTTCTTCTTTTAGAAATTCATCCGTATAAAATGGTAACTAAAGATACACAACATACTGTCATGCAGCCTTTTGTTTTACAGCTACAAGCCATGTGGTTGACTCGTGAAACCTTATGACAAAATCTCTGTCAGAACCTATAAAAATGTCTTCGCTTTTTGGGTGATGAAGAAGTTCTGAATGGAGTGAATAATAACATGTGATTTATCATGGAATAATTTTATGCCACATGATAGTAAAATGCTCTTAAACATCTGGATAGGATACAGAAAAGCTAAAAAATAACTAATTTCATATAGCTTAAAGAAATATGAACATATTGTTGGATTAGGTTTGTATTTTTTGGCCAATAGTTTATGCTACTTTACTCAAAACTCTTATGTGTACATGTGTAAATGTAACTGGAGTGTAATCAATAGAATTACCCACCAAAAGCACAATTTATATTAGCCAGGGGCAGGGATTCCCATTCATTAAATCTGTGGAGGACATGCCTTTATTTCCGTGGATGCAGCCTGGAGCACCCAACATGTCATGGATTAGATAAATTGGGCCTGACACGCCTATGTTTCTGGAAAATAGGACAACATGTGTTTTTTTTGTCCTTTGTGTCTTGTCTGCAAAAGCAGTGGTACTTTCCCCCCCACCTATAGAGAATGACAGGAGATAATTTTCCTTGCTTGAAAAACTTTTTGAAAATTATAGGCGTGTTTTACATACAGATATAAAAAAAGGACCTGCCAGCATTTTCATAAGCATCAAGAGAAGGACAGTCAACCTACTAACTGCCACGTATTCCAGCTCTCAAAGCATTTGCCTAAATCAGCTCCATCAGGTATAGGCTTGCCAAAATTGAAGTTTCCATAGCCCTTCTTTATAAATAGCCATTTTGTTAGAACTTCTCCACTGAAAAAGAATGTATTCACTTTCCCAGAAAGACACTAGTCCTGTGGTCAAGGGATTTTTGTAGGCTGCTGGAAACCCAAGCTAAATTCTTTCATGAAGTGAATACACATTTACACAAATCTAAACCACCCCCAAAAAAGATTATTGTGCAAGTATCCCCAGTTAGTCAACAGCCCAACTACTGGGACTTTTCCCTGAGGCACTGGCGACTTACAGAGCAGGCTTCAATGTGGGCCTTTGATTAAAATACGGGCCTTAATTTCTTTCCGTTTTTGAAACTTTTGTAAGGGTTTGCTTCCATGAGAGTGTTACTTATGTATAGATCTATAGAGAAGACACATTCTGTCAGAACTTTACAACACAGAAAAAAGTTAAGTTTTACAGTTTTCTGTCCCTCTCCTATTCACAAGCCATGGCATCTTGGAGCAAAGCATCAGCCAGAATGCCATAGAAGAATGGTTATGATTAGCTGTCTGTAACTTTGTGATTGCAGGGGCATGTGCAACACCAAAGCCTGATTCAAGGGAGGTGGGATTCGATTCTTATTTCTTACTGGCATAAAACATGGTTTCAAACTGGTTCTCTATGACAGAGAACAAAAAGACAGCTTTATAAAAATGAATTAAAGATAGTCTGATTTGTCGTGTTTTTCTCTGCTGCAGAAGGGTCATGGCTGGGTTCCGTTGGTGAGAATGAAGGTAGCCTGCTTGTGCAGTGGAACATTTAAGTGTTCAGAGGGTTAGTCAAACTGTTATTTCAAGCCCTCGTGCCTTTGGAATTTGTACTTCCCCCCCTCCCTTTTTTTTTTTTTTTTTTTTTAGCTCAAAGTGTTACTCAAATGTGAATTTTCATGGAGTCTCACCAAGAACCAGATTTGGATGGCTCTGAGCTCTGATGCTTGAGTCTGCCACCATAGGGACCAGGAGGAACTCATTGTGGCATAAAACATTTACAGGACCACCTTTCATTGTCATCTTTAACAGTCTTCCCTGCTCTGATTTGTAGGTAGTTGGATTCAACTCTGACTCCACAGCATTAGTATATATGGGCTGGTGCTCTTACAGAACACTATATAAAATATGTTCATGTGATCTTTGTCATAGATAGGAAAACCAATGTTTTCTTCACTAGTCCTAATAAACTTTCTCATACATTTTATCTGTTATATTGCATCATGATGTGTTTTTTTGCTTATGCTTTTTTAATATGGAGACTTACCTGTTTATGGAGTAGCTATTTTCTTGGTTGTAACGGTGTCTATGGAAGCACAATCCCACAGTTTTTGGAAGGAAATAAAAACATTTATTCATCAGGATATATTGTGAATTAAAACCCAGGAACTGTTTTCCAGCATATCATACGACATATTTATGTATGTTTATTTTTCTCTCTCTCTTTTTTTTTTTTTTTTTCTTTTAAATTTGACTTGCTCAAGAGCAGTGTGTTATTGCAATAAATAGTTCTTGGCAAGGATGTTAGTATATTCTAGATACAATACAGTTACATAACTATTACTTTTTAAGTATGTTATAACATGTCCTATTTAAACTTTATTAAAACTAAATCCATGACTGGATATAGAATTTCCATAAAACATCTGTTTAATTGATTCTGGCCAAGGTTCAAATTTCTCCCATTGATTTCCAACATCCCATTCTTTTATTTCTGTTCCTGTTCTGCTCGCTGCCTTCTTACTTCCCCTTTGCTTCCCTTTCTTTCCTCTCAACTTTTCCCCCTCCCAAACTTAATGCAAACTCCTTGCCATTAACATTATCTTGAAGATTTTATGCTTTATCAGCACCTGCTGTCCTTTCATGGTTGACCCCTTGCTGAACTCAAAACTCTGTACTGCAGTCCAGAACTGCTAATCATTCACATCCCTAGTCTTTGCCAGATAAATGAAGAATGGCCGATGTGTTGATCGGTATAGCAAAGCAAAGGTTCTAAGGAAGTTGGTGACAATCTGCAAATTTCTGGTGAATTAAATGACTCATGTCTTCATGCTGGAAGGCTGCTATCTTGTTAGTGTGCATATCCTTTTGTCTTATATGTGCATGCCCAACTTGCTATATTGCAGTCACTGTAGTTAACCTGCAATTTTGGGCAGTGGGGCAACAAAGCAACATCTGATTTCACATCTTCGTAAAACAATCTGATGTAAGCTGACCTCAGCTGCTTAATGCTGAACGGAATGACTCTAATCTGAACTTCAAGCATTCAAGTGGTACTTAACAGGAGATAGGAAGATTTTTTTTTTCACCCCAGAGTGCAATCAGCCTTTTTTTTTTTGCCTCTTTTTTTTTCTTGTTTAATTGCCTCCTGATGAAAATCTAGAGATTAGAGAGATTAGTCATTGCTAGACACATTGCACATGTGCTTTGAGGTGGCATAAAATTCTGTTCTAGTAAGGCTCAAACTTAACTAAACGTTTTATCCCTCTCTTCCCCTGTCTCTGTGGGGACAGCAGACTGCCAAGAACTGCCTGTTTTTGATTTGCTCTCAATACAAAGCATGGGTTGCCTGCTAGGATAACTTCAATTTTTCATCAGCTCCTTTTTCCAGAAAGTCTTGGTCACAGATAGAGCCTCAGGCTCTTGTTTTTTTGCACAAACAGCTCTATATCCTGACGGCTGAACTGGTTTAGTTTCATTAAAGTGTAGTAGAAGTTTTATGAAAAGTAATGGATTGGGGTTTAGAGTCAATCAGGCCACATGATCTAATCGTTTTTTCTGGTTTTACACCCTGAGAAAGAATAGTATGAAAGATATTCATATTTGCTGGTTTGATTTACTTTTCTTTAAGAACTTCAGATATTTCATTTAGAGTGAGAAATCTGGTATTTCATTGGTGGAAAAAGTTCCTGAGTCAAATAACTTTAAGTACCTTTAATTTAGAAATGCATATAGGAAAAATGATGATATGACATATAATTTATCTTAACCAGTGTCTTTCAAGCCACAATGAACTGCAAAGTGCTTTATGTCTAGAAGCCTGTCCTTTAAAACTCACTTCTGTCTAATGTGTCTGTGGCTGCTCTCATTATCCATTTGTAAATCCTGTGCTTTTGGTTCCACTCTGCTTTCCTCTCCCCATTAATGTTCAGTACGAAATGATACCACTTAGTCTTTTGCCTACCTGTGAAAGATCATAAACCTAATATTTTTAAACATATATGTGAACGGGTTTTTGTGAATCAAAATTCTGAGACTGTAATAGTTTCTGATTTATTGTGTAAGCATTTATGTCTTTATGCATGGGAAAGAAAAATGAAAAATACTGTTTTATTTCAAGAAGTACGCATTTTTGTTATGCCCACATGCATAAGCTCTCCTGTGTATGCAAAAACTGAGAGGTTAATTCAGGGGGGGAGTCTTGCCCCAGTCTGTGCAACACTGGCGTACCTTCATGGAGGTATTTTCATGTGCATTGTTGCGTGCTACCTGTAAGACCAAGAGCCAAGTGGATCTACATAACCATAGACTTGCCATCTCTCTTTTCGCTATGCACCTCTCTCCATCCTTCCCTTCCTCTCTTTCTCTAGAGCCAGCTTTGACCTGGGCAGACTTTGCTCTTTTGACTTGGATTCTGCCACCCTTCTAACTCGCTCCCTTCCCAAGTCAATCTGCCTGCTATTCAGTAAAGCAGCAGAGGTTTGACAGCTAGCAGAAGAGTGAAGTGGTGCTCTGGAAACATGCAATAACTCTTGGCATTAAGTTCCACTTACTCTTGCACTATGCAGTTAAAAATGTGTAAAAAATATTTCCAGTGCATTATTAATAAAACTTTGTGAAGTTGAGCTTTCCCAGTGCTAAATGGAAGAGGCATTGCTGCACAGCACTATCCTCATAGAGTTTACTACTGGAGTGTGTCCATTTCATGGTATTAGTTATATATTTGTCTCAGTTGTATGCTTGTTTCATTTAAAGTAAAGACATCAGAAGTTAATCGTTATTTCTTTCCCAAGCATGCTTTTGAAAAATGGCACTTTTAAAATTGCTAATATATTCATCATAAAAATGAAAAATTCTTTGAAAATCTGTTTGCAATACAGTGTTGTTCTGATTAATAACCCTTGGAAATCTGTGCTCATTACACCATAAACATGACCTTTATAAAAACATCAGAAAAATCCAACTGCAGAATATGCCAGGTCAAAGATTTTTTTTAAATGTCAAAAAGTGTAAAGCTTTAAAATTAATGTGACTTTTATAATACTTGGCTGATGCTTGTATTTTTGCTTTATTTTATTTATTTATGGTGGGGGGTTTTTAAGTCTTTGTGGTTAGGATCCTGTGGGAGACTGTGATCCCAGGGGAGCACTTTTGGGGATAATTCTTCATGCCTTTTAGCAGCTTCCTCCCTGTCATTCAATACTTAGATCCACTTAGTTTGTAACAACATTTTTGCTGGGCCTGTAGCGGGTTAGATCTGGTAAAGTCTGGTTGCTTGCTAGTAGAGGCTACTAACCACATACTTTGACCTGCTGGTTAGGACACATACATGATGCACTAGTCAATAATGGTGCAGTCTAGCACTGTCAGAAAATGTCTTTATCTGCTGAAAGGTGTAGAGAAACACTGTACATGCAGTTTTGGGGAAATCTACATTTGTAACACTGTGCCCTTCCTCTGACTTCATCAGATTGCAGTGTTCCTCTGAAAACACCCATGCTTCCCACATAGCTCACCATGCACCTTAGCTTTAGTCTGGGTGTAAATCTTCCAGATGCATGCTGGAAATCATACTGTGGGTAGCTGCTTTACTGTGGGAATAGCTAGTCAAGATGAAGACCTTATGGTCATGCGAAGAAAAGAGAAAGCTGTTTTTCCTTTGATATCTGGACAAAATTTTTCAACCTGGCATTGCTGCTTGGCGGTAGGAATGTCAGGATACTACTACATATTTCTATCTCATTCTAGGCAAGGCAGGCTTTTCACTTCCTTGCTTCACTTTCTTACTAAAGAAAGCAGAAAGTTGTATAAAACATGAGCAGCAGGGGAAGGAACTGCAGAATAGGGCTGGGAATACATAGTTTAGCAAAGTAAAGAGAATTATTAGTGCAGATGTGGACTCATTGGTCCACTCATCTTCCCTCTAGCATTTATGGCTGGGAAGCAAGAACAGGTTTTGACATTGTCTTTGCTATCATGAGATCACTCAAGTCTGAGTGAAAGTGCCTTCAGTTCACTACTAGACTAAAACCAGGGAAGGATGTTGCAGTGCTTAGAGTACTACGTTTAGTGACCTAGGGCTCAATTCCTTGACCTGCCACAGATTCCTGTGTGAGCTGTGAGCACGTGACTTATGCTGCCTGCCCTAGGTTCCTAGCTGAAAAATGGGGATAATCTCTTGACATGTAGAAATGTCCTGAGAATTAATACCAGAATTGCATGGAGAAAAATAAGGCTGCTGGGTATTTAACGTTTGATTTTGTTTTGTAAGGCAAATGGAAATGAAAAGCTTCTCCATTCTCAAGAGCGAGGAGAGCTAAGGTTCATGGGCATTTTGCTTGTTTGTCTTCTCTGAAGCCATGACGCTGGCAGTCTTGGGCTTTCTGATTCTCTGGTAGCTGGCAAGGCTCATACGGCTGATACTTGGTATGGAGAGCTGGTAGTAAGCAAGGTGGCCAAATCGGACAATTTCTTGTTGTTTCCTTCTGCTAGAAACAGCCAGATCTTCACAGAAAGTGGAACATTCATTTTGGATCATTTAATTTTCAGTGATCCAACAGCTTCCAATAGGGAAAAAAAATCATCCAAATTTATCTAACCAACTGGAATAAAACCTCAAAGGATTCCGAAGAGCTCAATTAGGTAGGTCATGTTGCTAAAATAAAAAGCTTAGTTGCTGCCCTTGTGCAGTTTATAATCCATAGAATATGTTGCCCATAGTGAGTTAGTGGAATTTGTTGCTAGACAGTGTTAGGTACTGAAGTTCAGATCGTGGTTTTTCAGTAGATTTTATTTAATAAAAAAAGTATTTTAGTTGGTAAAGTGTTTCCTGTGGGCCATAGCATATTCTAGATATGGGGGGAAAGGGGTGATACTTTCAGGCTCTGACATTAGCATCCTTGTGGCCTGAGGTGGGTAGGGTTTGCACAGTGCTGTGCACTTTGATCCTACTCAGACAAACTGGACTTTACTGTCTGTAACCTGGGCCCACCTGTCTGTTAATGCAGATGGACAATGGCAGAGGAACAAGAGGAATGAAGGTAGGAAAAAGTGAGCAGGAACCTGAGCTTGTTTACTAAAAGTAAGGACAGTAATGAGATAATGGATATCAGAGTACTCATGCAAATTTGTCTCTGCATTCTCCTAGTCCAGCATCATAATAGTAGTTTCACGGGATTCTACACAACGAAAAGAGAAATATATTCCTTTAGGTGTACAGAGGGGTACATTTTTCAATCAAAATTCTTGTATCAGGGTATACGATTTTTTGTTTTTCAAAATGATTGTAAGTGTGAAAGAAAGACTTTAAAAAAAGCCAGTATGATGCATAGCTGCAGGCTTCTAAAAGTAATAATGATAATAAAAAGAGTTATTTTTCTAAACTAGCTCACTTTGCAGAAATTACAGAATAAATATTGTCTCTAGACAAAATAATACTTTGAATAGCAGTAAGTGACCAGAGCTGATTCAAACTTTCCAGGTGAATAGTGTATGTGCTGAAAAATGCACTCAATGAATAAATAGTGCGTACTGATTTGTGCCAGACTGAAAGAGTCTTACCTTTTTTTTTAAAAAGGAAGGGAGGAAGAGAGGGAAAGAGATTAGAAAATATTTGAAAATATTTTTGTAATGACTAGTTTTGAATTGTTTGGGTTTGGGTGTTTGAAATTTGCCAATATTTAAATAATAAAAATGGTTAAGTATCCAAGTACAAACTATAGAATTTCATTTAGGGTTAAAGAAATGTTTCTGCTGACACAACTTTTTTTTTTTTTCCCCCCCTAATTGTCTTTATTTTTTGGTTTGGCCAGTGAACTGAAAAATCAATTACTTGCAGATCTCCACAGCTGAGACAGTGTTGCATTCATCCTCTTCAAAGTGACTAGCCACTGTTAACATCACTAACAGCAAAACCTATGAAAGGAAAGCTTGTATTGCCACACAGTGTACTTTTTCCTCAAGCTGTCTCAGGAGAGTCAGCACGATAGAGGCTCGTGTGGTTGGAGTCCCATTTTGAGGGTTCTTCTTTTCTAGTGAATGTCAAATATTTAATACAGTTGGTATTTTCCTTTCTTTTCTGAAACTAAGAGGGATTATATGAAACCATATTGAGTTTAAATGTGGATATCCTCATTTTTTAAATATTTTTGAGATTATTATATAAAGAAAGCACTCTCCAAAAAAAGTCTGTTAACAATGCAGGAGTCAAAAGCACTTTGTTTTAAGGTCCTTATTTTCCCTGCTAAAAAAAAAAAAAAGAAACAAACAAACCACACACACACACAAAACAACAACAAAAAAAACGTTACAAGGAACTGAGTTCTAACACTATAAATGGTCAGAAAATAGATTTTCTGAGCAAGAAATTCTCAACAGGCATCACATTACTTGTTCACACATAACCTCCTTTCAGTCCATATGGAATAATATGTAGCCTGTTAAATATTTAAAACCAAAAGTGTATCCGTTTATGCATATAAATGGTACAGGTTGCATGTTAGCTAACTTTCTGTATTCTGAGTTCATAATTTAGTCACTTAAGTAGTAGAATAACTACTAATAAGTAGTCTGGTGATTAGGTGAAGCCCATTTTGTCATGTCAGGTTAGATCACTGGTACTACTTATTATGGAACTGAACTTACCTTTAAAGTGACAATCCAGCAGTTTTTAAGAAAAGTATTTGTTCCAAAAATGAAGACTATCATACAGTGAGAAAAGGGACTATAGGGTCACCCTAGTGACTATAGGTCATGACAAATTGCTTTAAGCTAACACCTAAAAGCCAGATCTACAATTCACATTGCACTGTCTCTGTTATATCCCAGAGGTTATTCTTTTGTCTTTGGGCATATTTAAATTTCCCATTTTACCAGATTCTCTGAAGACCTAAATGTGATACCTAACATTTTAGATAAAGGAAGTTCATTATTAATCATGGCTAGCCTACTGTTACTAATTGCTTATGTCTTTACTGTCTTTTTGAATAAAATCCTTTCAAATACACCTTTTCTTTGGCCCACTGGCAAACTAAATTCATAATGAATTAAAAGTTCTAGCTGATATTGAGTTATCCAGATGTAGGTTTCTTAGCATTTGCAAGATATAATATGAGCTTTCCACATATCCCTTCACTTTTATACTTTAAAATAGCCTGAGTTAGTTTTCTTGAAAATTTCCTAGGAAAAAAAAATCCTCCTTTGGCTCAGGCTCTCTAGGATATATTGTAATGCTTAGTGTGTGTGAACTGTCAGATATTAGGATCCTAAATGAAAAATATTAATGATACTTTTTGAAGTTACCCTGTTAAGTTACCTAGAAGTTAACTTTTAAGTTGGAAACCATTGGCGCATTCCCAGCTACTCCACTGAGTCATACCAGCTGAAAGGTTCTCTGAGGTTCTGCCAAGGCAGAATGGGTGTATTGTTTTGACCTTAAATAATCTGTCATGGAAATATTGGGCAAGGCATGAGATAGGGTGGAAAACTTGTGAATATCCATATCTTGGAGAAACCAAACTATGATACTGAAACCAAACTCAGACTCCAGGATGGAAGGGAAATTGAACATTAGTTTAGGGCATCTCTGATGTATTGAAAATGTCTGTACACATGGCCAGAAGGAAAAAACTGCATAGTAATGAAGGAATGAAAATGGTATTCTGCAGAGATTTGCTTCTTCACTTGGTGTTTATGGTGGTAATAGCTAGTGATGGAAGAACTGCAAAAGATTTAGATTAATGGGGTATTAGTTTAGAGTTCCTGCCCAGCTTACATACCTCCGCAAGTTCCAAATATATTGCAAAAATTTATCTACATTATTTGTGTCTGCAAAATTTGGGCTGGATATCTCCTTAAGAGAGGTTATTTGATAATAGATCTGGTGATTCTTTTTCTGGAAACTAAACCTGCAGTTCAGTTTAAAGGATTGGGAATGAGAGAGTGCATGCGGAAAGGCTATGCAGGGGAAGCTGTAGCATAGCTTTCTCTATAGCCAAGTCACAAAATATAGCACTATGCAGTTGCCAAATTGTTGAGCTGTTTTTTAGGGGACCTGAGGGACAGGATCTTGACCTCCTCCAGAAACGTTAAGGAAACTTGTTATTTTTCATCCTGTATATAGAAAACACCCTGCTCTATCATGTCTGTTTACTCTAAGACTATTTTCTTTTGTTTCCTTTGTGCATATTCAGCCTTTGTGCTTCTCTTAATCCAGATTTTAGGGACAGTACTTACAGCTGTTTATATTCTTTACTTAGCACTGATCTGAGGGGTATTTGAGGTGAACTGGGCACAAAAACTTGCATGG
The DNA here is from genome assembly GCF_000737465.1 of Haliaeetus leucocephalus. Classification (NCBI taxonomy): domain Eukaryota; kingdom Metazoa; phylum Chordata; class Aves; order Accipitriformes; family Accipitridae; genus Haliaeetus; species Haliaeetus leucocephalus. Next base: position 3,064,852 of record NW_010972571.1, on the reverse strand, counting down.
GAGATGTTCTTATCGGAAAACGCTATTTCATTGAAAGCAAAAATTTCCCCCGGAAGCTGTTAAATTTTTTGTAAAGAATTGTGACAAAAAATGTCTTTAAGAAAAGGTCAAAACTTTAGTATATTTAAAGAAATCTAGTTTCTTCTTTTTGGAATGACTTCTCATTTTAAAATCTATTTTCAATTCGGTAGTGAAACATGGTCTCTAAAGTCAAAACTGGGGCGGGGGGGGAGAACTGTATTCACATTCCAACTCAAAACAAATAAAATATGACAATGCCTTTTGGAATGGACAGTTTGTGGTTGAATGTGCAGGAATCATTTCCTCATCTGTTGTCTTCCCATACAGGCAAGAAAGGTGTTGTAGTGATGAAGTTCATATCACTAGTGTTTTCTGAAGGAGAACCGCTTGAGTAGGCTATGCCACAAAGAGCATGAACCTCATGTTGCACACACAGCTTTGTACCACTTAGGCTGGCTGTGTTCAGAGCATAATGCTGTATCACAAAACAGATTACCTAGTGGTAGGGCAAAATGTCCCAACTGGAGACGTGAAAGTGCATCCCTGTATAAAAATGCACAGTTTGATTGATACCGGGGGAGTTCTCAAAAGCCATCTCAATCAGATATAGGAAGGGGCAAAAGTTTGTGGCAAGCTTTTCTTCAAATTTGTTTGCTCACACTTACCTTGGATGTATGACTAGTGCCTCCGGCCGAGAGATTATCTTGTCTATGTTTTAAGTTGCCTGAAAATTGAAGAAACAAATGATTACTTCAATCTTGGTTAAAATGCTGAGCTAATAAAGCTTCTAAGTTGTATAATTCCTGTGCTCCCTACAAAGAAAATTGAGGTAAAAACACTGACATGAATTTCCCAAATGCCTGGAACATTTGTCTCCCATTTAGGATCTGAATGGGCTGGAAAGACTCCTGCTCTTTAGAAAGACATTAGACTATAACATCACTAACTTGTAACACTGGAATTAATAAACACATTAGCATCCTCCTATTTTAAGAAATTGTAGCACGCTACTTATAAAATGTGACTTTAGACCTGTACTGCCTTACATGTTGGGGGGACTGTTATGTCTCTTAAGTCAGGTCATGCATGCACCTAGTTTTTGGCAAGGATGTCTATGTGAACTTCAGGTAATAATACAGACCATCAAGCACAGGCTGTGGACAAAGCCTTTCAGTGGTGTGGGATGTTATCGTAGCTTTATTGATCAAAGTGAAACTCCAAAACTTGCTGGTAGGAAGTCTGTAAAAAGGCTGACATCGAGCCTTCCTTGTGTGTTGATCAGCGGTATTGTATCTGCACAGGGAAAGCTATGGAGGTCTTTCTGTAGAAGCTTATCATACAGAACACCAAACCAGTCATAAGCAATCTTTATGGTTCTTCACCTTGATCCAGTGTTCGGTGACACTGGATAACTAAAAAGGACCTATACCTCACTCTAATAATTTTCTAAGTGTGCTGTTGTCACACATATCATCACTTATATACAAAGCAAATTTACTTTATGAGTTTTAATGCACCTCTTTCTTTACCTTCAGTTTGGCTTACTTGGTTCTCATGCTTTTCTTCTGTCATCATTTCTGCCCTTGATATTGCCTTCTTTACGGTAAGAATGTATCTACTTGTACTCTTCAAAAACTCTTCCCAGTGGGCTTCTACCCCTCTGCATCCCTCTGATAATGGATTATATGGGAAATGGTTAACATTCACATTCCCAAATGTTGTCCAAAGGTTTTTCAGTTAAGCTGAGTCACAAAAATGATTGCCATTGTTTCAGGTTTTCTGTTGCTGATTCTAGACTACAACTCCGCGCATGTTAAATGGAAAGAGAAGCTAATGTTTGCAGCCATAAACATTACAGAATTTCTTTCAAGCAAAAGCTCAAATTTCATGATACCTATCACATGCTTCATCATTAAGGGACATGTCTGACACTATTGCAAAAACAGACAGCAGCTGTGCTCCTGAACATACTCATTTTCTGTGCCGCTGTAGCCAGGACTGTGGTAGATTTTAAACTCTGTTCCAGAAGCTCTGAGTCCCAGCCAAGGTCCTGCAGAGCTGGCTGAATTTTTCCTTTTAAAGCATGTTCTTGTCCCCAGATGTCTTTATGCAGCACTGTCTGGAAGCGGCAGGTGGGTGACTGCCTAGTCATGTCACAGGGAAGGATCACAATAGAAATATTTCATCCTTCATTGCATGGTATCCTAGAAGAGTATGGGATAGCAATGCTGTTGCTCTAGGTAATCTGAACCTGCGAGGCTCTCCTCCATAGCACTGAGATAATACACTCAACGAGCTGGGTCCCCAAGCATAGGTGATATTTCTCAGTCCAGTTTACATTTGCATCTGTGAGTTGTAGGATGTTTAATCAGCTTCAAATTCTTTGCTATTGCCAGGCAAATGCTCACCTTGGCCTTTCTGTGTGATTCTGTGCAATCTCATGTGCAACGTGGAGACTTCTTAGTATGGTTTTTATTAGTAGGAGTGACTTCTTCCCTCATGGTCTGTGAAAGCTTTAAGTGAGAAAAATTAAGTATTTCCAGCATCTAAAAAAATATCTTTATGGGCCTTTCCTATTCAGAGAGGGTAAGATTGGCCTGTTCAACACTACCTTATTGTCATTCTGACCTGTTAAATTTATTTTTACACTGTTTTTTGTAATAATGCCATGAGAATGTAGCAATTGCCAAGCCAATGGCAATCATGAAATACTTGATGATTCTATGCTGAGGACCTATGGAAAGCAAAGGCTGCTTGCCTTCTGCTTTTCTGTTGCTCATATCCTTAGCTGCTGCATTCAAAGAGTGATTTGGTACACACTTGCATTGAGGTAAATGTAGAAAATACTCCAAAAATGGCAGTTAATCTAGGGCAAAAACTAGCATGTGATTGGAATGAACCCTAATCCAATACCTTTGGTTTACTAGTGGGTAATGTTTTCCTTTCAATGATTCTTAGTGAAATGCTTCACAGAGAAGCTGAAAGTTGGCAAAAAAATACTGTCTTTGAAAATTTGGCTCCAGCTGATTTTATACCTAGAAGCAGAACTGTAGATGATCACCTACAACTGGTTAATTAAATCCTATGCTGTTAGCCCTCAATTAGACACATGAAATTGCAAACTTTGTTAGCAGATTTGCTGGCCAAATATGGAGAGATTCTGTATATCATTCTGACTACTTTATATTTGGGCTCTTAAAGAATGTATGCAGCTTGTCTAATGAAGTGCCTGTATGTATGAGAGGAAAAAAAGAAACTGATTTGAGATCTCTCCCCCTGTTGGTCTGTCTGCCTGTGTCTCTGTTCAATGAGTGGGGTAAAACTCCTCTTATGGGTTTATTTAATATTTCTTGGACTCTTACCAGCAAGTTTTGACAGTCTGTTGCCTGCCTCTCAGATTAGAAGAACACTGGCATATTTTAACAGTTTCCTAGGATCCAAATAGTCTTTAATTAAGAGGGAATTGACATTTTGGAGTGCAACCAAAACATGGGAGACATGGGAAGCAGTGATCGGGCTTGGATCCTTCCAGCTTTTAGCTGGCTGTGGCAAGGGGCAAACAAATAAGTAAAATAGGGTCTGCTGCAAACAGGTAGTGACTTATTGGTATGCAAGGAGATTTCTTCATTTGCATTATGTTTCCACAGAGCTGGTGGTTGGTAGTGTTAGCCGGGAGGAGCTTTCTGCTGCACAGAGTCTGAATCAGCTCCACCCCTTGCAGGAGCAGAAAGTTTGTCGGTACCTTCCTATGAACAGAATTTCGGTGCTTGCTGAAACTTCTTAATTTAGATTTGTATTGATCAACTGTTGAGGCAGCAAGGTACGTTGTGTTTGCAAGGTTTAGGTTGATTCTGAAGCCCTAAGCTCTACAATTGAGCATTTAATTACAAAATCAAAAGTCTGCAAATGACATAACTTTTGCTGTTCTTTTTTCTTCTGGAGCAGTTTGCCTTTGGAGGGTTGAGCAATAGAGTTGGGGTGAAACACTGAAATTATAGCAGAATGAGACTAGTTGAAGGTCTAAAGGGAAGTCAGACATATGCTAAACTACTGTTCCAGATAATCCAGGGAGAGAAATGGTTTATTAGCTAATTTTAAATGATACATTGATATCTGAAGCAATTACTGGCAGAGAATTATAACCAACAGTCCCTGAGTCAGCTGTGCTTTTTTTCACTAATGCAGTCATTTGTGGACAAACAAAAATACATTTGTTTAATCCAGTATTTGCTTTTTATTGTTGCTTTTTTGTGTAGTACTTGCTGAATGCCTTCTGTCTTTTTTCTACACCTAGGTGGTACATGCCAGAGCCCTGCTCTTCCAGCGCTAGTGCGTCCTCCTGCTCCACCTTTGCAGCCGTCGCTGGATATTAAACCATTTCTTCCGTTTCCTCTGGACACTGCCGCAGCAGTCAATCTCTTCCCCAACTTCAATGCAGTAAGTGCACTCCTAACAGTTACTGTCCACCGCAGTGAGCCACAGTTTCCATGGAAGACTCAAGAGGGCACAAAGTAGAATTTTATGTACTCAATTAAACCTGGAATATCTTCTCCCATTCTGAGGGCCAAATAGCTCTTTCAGACACACTGGTAGGCCATAAATTAAAGCCTAGCTGAGTGTTAGTCAGAAGTAATGTAGAAGGAAAAAATGATATGATCCCAAGTGACATGCAATAAAGTTGCAGGCCATATTCAGTCCCAGGGCTTGTGAGTTTCCCACTCTAATTTAAGACGTGCGGAGTTTCACTAACTTCCAGCTCGCTGCAGCTCTCAGAGAGTGAAACTCTTAGACTGATGGCGTTCTACATCCCATCTCCAGCAAGCTTCTTGAGAAATACTTAAAATTTACAAATTGGAGGGACTACAAAAGATAAAACTGTCAAGGCAATTAAAGTAAGAATGAGAACAGCATTAGCTGGTATATGAGCTATTCACTGGCAAACAATGCAGTGTATTTTTTTCAGGTTACGTTATGTTACTTCTCATGCCTTAGGTTAAAACAAGGTTAGATTTCTCTTTAATAATTTTTTACTTAGTCATACTGTCCACAATTATAGAAAACTTATTCCTCCTTAAGTATTTTCATTATTTCACTGACATATGTCATGAATGTTTCAATTTTGCTGTTTCTGGTTGAGATATTTAATGCTCTAAAAGGAAAAAAAAGTCTAAATTGGTTTTATGTTGGTTTTGACTTTATAGAATTATGCCCCTTTTTGATTTGAACATACTCTGGGAAGTTCTTTTCCTTATTTACATATACTAGATATAGAAAAAAAAACCCTAAGAATGTGTGTGCTTACCTACTTTGAGAGACACCGGGAGGGCTGGAATTTGCCATGCCAAAACAATTCTAATTAACATGCAAAAATCTTAATTACAGTAATTAAAAGTAGTAAAAGAACATGCCCATTCTAGAAGCAATTTATAGTAATCAATAGCAAATTTCCGTAATTAAATGTTCATTTATTTACCTTTTATGGATGTTCATTTTGCTTTAAAGTAATTAAAATGAACTAATTGTCAAAAATATTTATTTATGCAGTCTTAAATTCGAGCAATTCACAGCATTAATAGAGATCAGAGAACCTATAAGCTGCAAGTCTTAAAATGCTCAGAAACAATATGTCAAGGAATTATTATTACAAAGAAAGTTTTTCAAATTTTAAAATGTATATAGGTATGCAGCAAAGTTTTTAAAAAGTGCTGGTTTTAACTAAGTTACTGATAACTCATCATGAAACGGATAAACTATTAGACTTGTTTAGTATGCTTTAGTTGTGGGGTTTTTTACTAGTTTTGCTTGTGATCACGGTTTGTATTTAATACAATAGGCCAGCTGAATTTTTAGAAATTGTCTCTTAGAATTTCTGTTTTTTTTCAGGATTTTCCATAGTTCAGAGTCTTCAGATTGTTTTGCTAATTGTTTAACTCTGCATAATTCAAATACAATTTTAATGATGGATTTTAATAAATAATTGTTAATCTTGTGTTGTTCCATAAATTTGCAGTTTCTTTCTTTCTTACAAAGACTGATTTTGTACTATAATTATTGGGGGGCAGGGGAAGATGTGCTCACATTCCTTTGGAAGTAAGGAAGTAAAAATAGACTCCTATCAAAACCCTGTTATTCCTGAACATCATCTTATTAGTATATCATTTGGTATAAGCACTGTAGTTGGACTTTACAGACTCCTCATCTCTTCAATTTTTCAGTAAACTGAGCCTAGGTTTCAAGAGTGAGACTAGCAGCCCTTTTTAACAGCACTCTGAAGTTCATTCCCGTGCAAAGTACTGCTTCCTGTGATGTGTGGCCATCTGCCAAGTCCACCTTTGCCAAATATGTCAGTCCTGAGTGTGAGGATGCTGTCATCAGAGCTGCTGTCACCTGCCTTGCTGCTCATCATTTTTGCCTTGCAACGTGACCTTTGCCTTTTCATCATGTGTGCTGACATGCAGCAGCATCCTCAGTGTTCACAATTTCATTCTGAACAGTACATTATTGAACGCTGCTATGTTTAGCTCATATGCCAGAGCTGGTTAACGGCATCCTCCAAACATGTAGGCTAGCTGAGAAGTTCTGCATATTTCCAGAAATTCTTTCCAAGCTGATGAATCTTTTGCGGACACATCAGCTGCTGCTGAGCATTATCAGCCTAAGGAGAAGGTAACCCCCATGTCACATTAGACTTTAAACAGGACGTCTGACAAAGGCTTTAAGTATGTGACTGTGAGACAGAAAACAAGTGTTTAACCAAAAAATGATCTTCGTAAATATGCATGCTCATGAACAATTGTAGCTATTGATAATGCTTTATATTCATTGGCTTCATTGACAATCCTTCACAGTGTCAGTGGAGAAGCATTTGTGTTCTGTGGCTAAACCAAGGTCAAGTGGGTGGTCAGTAAAAGGACACCAGAACTGGACATTCTCTCTTGTGTTGTCAATAAATTAGTTTTACCCTTGATTGAGATGTCAGGGTCATAGATTATGTCTTAGGAAATGGATTTCTGAAGACCTCTTGACCCTCACACAATTCCATAGGAACTAATGGGTTCGGCAGCATGTCCGAGCTACTTCCCAAGAGGCTAGAAGGAAGTCCAGAGTTTTGGCCATTTACTGGCCACTTTTCAGCAGCCTTCACTTGAGAAGAGCATGATCAAGGAGAAACTTGAGTAAAAATTTAGTTGTGTTTCAGAGAAAAGAAGTGGTCTCTGGTTGTGGCAATCCTAACTCCACTTGAGAGCTTGGTTGTGATAGGCATAGGCATCTGAGCTAATCAGCCTAAGCTTCTTTGCAAAACATAATGGAGAAAAATTAGCAGTTTCTCCAATTTTTTTAAGTGGAGAAAAATACACAAATGTAGGTTGCAATGCAAGCACCCTATATGTCTACTTTAGTATGAGGTGAAGTGAACCCTGAAAGTTCTCATTCATCTCTGCTGACTGTAAAGACGGACTGGCTCAGCTGCATCTACATTTAGTTAGATGAATCCCACATTATGGGACAGGTCATAAACTATTCACAGCTGATACGTTAAATTCCACTCAGAAATCAGATGACAGAAGCGCTGACACTGTATTGTATGTTTACAGAGGAATGCTCCCACTTATCAGTTATGCTTCTAATTTTATCTAAAGGCAATCTTAAGGTAATTTGAGGATTCAGATGAACTGGACAGAAGTATTAGGAGAGGTGAAAGCAAAAGTAACTTAGCAATGGAGAATCTCAGGCATGTACACAAGAACTAACAAAACCAAATACTGATCTTACGTATCACAAATAATAATAGTAAGGTGTTGTATTTTATAATATTTTTCACTCTATTTCAGTTTATTACAAACATAAGATTACTTTCTTTGTTACTGATGATTTTTCTCTAAAGCTAGCTCAGTTTTTGCTGACTGCCTCTGAAGAAAACATTCAGCACTGATTTCTACAAAGCCAAAAGCTTTCATTGGAGCAGAGAATAGAAGAGATAACATGAGTTGTGCAAACATTTATCAGTAATATCTCTGGACACTGAGGAGAGGGAAAAGTAAAAAGTGAGCAACCTGAGAAATGCAAGGAAGATAACATGTGAAACTTTGAACCATTTGGTTTCAGGAGGAACATTTTCTGTTTATACAAGAAAGCGTAAAGCAAACATACCAATTAACAATATGGTTAGCTGAACATTTGTAGGTGCTATGCTCTTAATTGTGAAGCAAATGGGTACCCTCAAGTTATATGTAAAAAGACATTTTAAGAACATAGCTGTTTAAAATGAAAACACCTCACTAGTGCACACCCTGAAGAATCACAAGTTCATTGTAAGTTTATCTGATATAAAAAGATGAATCAAGTGTATGGCATTTAAATGGCTAGATTTTATGAAAGAAAGAAACTACAACTATAAAGAATGCTTACATAGCTTTTTAAAATTGATTTGAAGATTGTCAGAGGAATAGGAAAAAAATAATTGTCTATTCTGAAAAATGTTTGAGATCATTTAGCAAACATTTGGTATAGTTCTACATTTTCATCTGCAGAGTGAGAAGCTTTAAGTCCGTGTGCTTCTGAGAACTAGTTCTTAGACACAAAGCTTTAGCAGTTGTATTGGATATGTGCTGGTCTGTGAGGGCATGTGAATGTGCGTACAGGGTGTTTCTGTTCATGAGCCAATGGCTGGTTGCAAAGAAATTTCACAAAGCATCAAAGTCTAGAAGTTAATTAACTTGTAGGAAAATATTGATATGAATTCCTGGACTAAGAAGAAATGCTACATTTTGCTAGACATCAGCATCAGCCCTAAGTAACCCTCACACAGAAAAAAACCTCAGATCTTTTTTATAGTCTTCAAAGCCCATCATCCTCAAAGCACAGATACATCAGAAACCAGGTTTTGCTTATATCTGAAGCTCTCAGAATTATATATTTCAGCCTCCTGAGAGACAGAATTTAAAATTTAAAATCCAGGACATTTGCCATTACTAGGTGGAAAATCAGACAATGCATTGCACTCCTTGTTTGTTTATTCTTCGAAGGATATGTAACCGTCTCTCTGAAAAATTTTCCCCCAAAATTATATCATGCTTTCCAGACTGTAGTATGAGCATAATCTGTAGTGGAAGAGGTCCGCAATGTAGAGGATCTGAGTAAATGCTTGTAAACAGAAACAGGGATGTTGCTTGAAAAGCTCCATCCTAACTCCAAATTAAAGCCTGATCTCCCCTTGTTGCAAGTGGAAAGTTTCCCAAAGAAGCATTCTTTGGAAGGAAACATGATTACAGTTTTGACTAGAAACGTATGACTTGGAAGAGCAGTGGCAATGTCAGAACTGTACTAAACGTGGATAGAAAATGAACTATTACTCTACAAACAGCTCTTTCTCATGATCCATCTGTAGTAATCTTTGTTCAGTCCCCAGATTTTTCCTGTTTGCTTGTTCTATGCCAATAGCCCCAGGTGCAATATTAAGGGCTTCATGTTTCACCTTCCCCTGGTAGAGATTTGCCATATGGGAAAGGAGGAGGAGGTAGCAGTGGCCATTGCCCATAGCAATGGGCTCCAGCAGCAGCTTGGGTTAACTGGGTGCCAATGTAGCGCTCCTTGCTTCCTGAAAACCAGCCTATGCCACATCCTGGCAGCTTCCAGGGCAGCACAAAGGCTGCGCTCTCTATTTTATAGAGGTGAAGCTGGTGTTCATAGGTATTGGTAGTGGGCAATTATGGCTGGCTTGTTTCACTGGGAGCTGCTTTTCTCCCCACTCCGGTCTTGCTGTTGGGCTCTGCCTGGCCTGCTGATAACCACTGAGTTAGCTCATACAGAGTGTAGCTTCGTGGTTGTTTCGGAAATGAAGTCTCCTCCTATTGTGTCCAGTCAACTGATAGAAACGGACAATGTAGAAAACCTGCGCGCTGACAAGTGTTTCTGGGAAGGGTTATGCCAGGAAATGTGAAGAAAACCTGTCAAAAAGCTGCCAGAAGACATTTCAAAAAACTTTTCCTTAGGCTCTTGTCCTGGATAGTTTTTTATCTAGGGGAGAGATATGTGCTGCAGAAATGATATGCCAATTTTCTGGATGTTATGAACAAGATGTAGCTTTTGATAGTGAAGAGTGGAGGAGGAAACTGAAATACATGTTAGTTTTCCTAAACATTAGCAGCCTGAAATTTACAGAATTAACCCAGGGGTTTTTGTATGTCTTTATGTAATGGTTTTGTTTTATGTTTTCTGACTTAATTGAGCAGAGGAGCATAACGCGACTATTTTTTCTCATCATATAAAACCCTTTAAAGTTCAGTAGTGATGACATGCTGTCAGAATGCTTTGTTTCCAGAAGAGGGTAGTCAGGGGACAACACAATGGCCCCAGTTTCATGTGAATCAAAATGGAATACCACCAATATAGAAGAACTTGGCAGTAAAAATATAGTCTGTGTTGATTTTTAATGTTATTCCCATGAGAAGAACCTTTATCAGGTGGACAACTATACTGCAGCAAATTGTTAATTTGTCAGACAAACAGAGGGGATTATTGCTTCTGAGGATATTCCTTGCACGGCTGATCATTTACAGGTGTCTAGAAACAGGGTCTGGCTTGCTCTTTTCCTTTCCGTAGCGCTGCAGTTGAGCTGTAAGATAGCTATACTCTTCTTTATGGTCTGTATCTCTATTGCTGTTTAGCTAAATATTTTTCAAAATAGGGAAGATCGCAAAAATAATGTTTGGGTTCAGGAATTATTTATTATAATAACATTTTCATCACTGGCCAGGACACTTATTTAAGAAGTCTGCGGGGGAAGAAGAGGGATTAGGGAATGAGCAAACACAAGAAAATCCTGGCGATTCAGATGTTTTTATTTGGTGCTTGCAGAACAGGAATGAATCAACATCAGTATGAAATATTCAATTATTTGAATTGGCCAGATTTATTTGCTGTACATTTAAATCCTTAATCTACGCCCTGGGCTCTGTTTGAAATAACAGTAAAGCTCTGATTCTCTAATGCAGAGGAAATGTTCACAGTTCAGGAGACATAGTGAAATTAAGCTCTCATCTTTTTCCAGTTTTGAGTCAATATAGTGTGGATCCAGATCTCCAGGAATACTCTGTCTGCTTGTTCTTATCTATGGTCTATGCTCTATGTCACAGCCAGGGAACAGCTCATATTCTGACTTTGTATAAATGAGTGTTTCTGCAACCCTCAAGTAACCTTCCCATGGTTGCCTGTGATTGCATGGCTGTTACTTTCCTTTGCACTGCCGAGTGACTGGGGAGTAGTGTCTCAGCTCCCTAGCAGTTGTCTACAGAACGATTGCTATTATTTTCTTTGGACGTGATGCATTGTTAAGGAGCATCCTACTAAATCTAGCCTTAATCCTCTTGGAAACTCCTTTAGAAAGTTTTGGCCTGTGGTTGCAACTTACAGCTCCTGAAAGTTTCAACCCAGGCATCAACAAAAGTTTCCTTGTTATCTTTCTTTTTGCATTACCTTACAGTTTAGCAGCACTCCAGGCCCTGTTTTTGGAATTGCTTTCATTTGGCCCATGTGAACTTCATGAAGTTCAACAAGGCCAAGCGCAAGGTCCTGCACCTGAATTGGGGCAATCCCCAATATCAGTACAGACTGGGTGATGTATGGATTGCGAGCAGCCCAGTAGAGAAGGACTTGCAGGTACTGGTGGATGAAAAATTGGACATGAACTGACACTGTGCGCTTGCAGCTCTGAAAACTAGTCATATAGAATCATAGAATCATTTAGGTTGGAAAAGACCTTCAAGATCATCGAGTCCAACCATTAACCACGCCCACTAAACCATGTCCTGAAGTACCCTGTCCACTTGCTTTTTGAATACCTCCAGGGATGGTGACTCAACCACTTCCCTGGGCAGCCCATTCCAATGTTTGACAACCCTCTCAGTAAAAAAATTTTTCCTAATATCCAACCTAAACCTCCCTTGCCTCAACTTGAGGCCATTTCCTCTCATCCTATCTCCAGCCACCTGGCAGAAGAGACCAACACCCACCTCACTACAAATCCCCTTTCAGGTAGTTGTAGAGAGCGATAAGGTCTCCCCTCAGCCTCCTTTTCTCCAGACTAAACAGCCCCAGTTCCCTCAGCCGCTCCTCATAAGACTTGTGCTCCAGGCCCCTCACCACCTTGGTTGCCCTTCTCTGGACACGCTCCAGCAACTCAATGTCTTTCCTGTAGTGAGGGGCCCAAAACTGAACATAGTGCTCGAGGTGCGGCCTCACCAGTGCCGAGTTCAGGGTAACAACCACCTCCCTGCTCCTGCTGGCCACGCTATTTCTGATACAGGCTAGGATGCGATTGGCCTTCTTGGCCACCTGGGCACACTGCTGGCTCGTATTCAGCCAGCTGTCAACCAGCACCCCCAGGTCTTTCTCTGCTGGGCAGCTTTCCAGCCACTCTTCCCCAAGCCTGTAGCGCTGCATGGGGTTGCCGTGACTGAAGCGCAGGACCCGGCACTTGGCCTTGTTGAACTTAATAGATAAGATATCCTGGGCTGCATAAAAAGAAGGATGGCCAACAGGTTGAGGGAGGTGATTCTCCTCCTCTGCTCTCATGAGACGCCACCCGGAGTATGGCATCCAGTTCTGGGGTCCCCAATAAAAGAAAGACATGGACCTGTTGGAGCAGGTCCAGAGGAGGGCCCTGAAAATGATCAGAGGGGTGGAACACCTCTCTTATGAAGAAAGGCTAAGAGAGTTAGGGTTGTTCAGCCTGGAGAAGAGAAGGCTCTGGGAGGATCTTGTTGTGGCCATTCAATACTTAAAGGGGGCTTATAAGAAGGATAGAGATATGTTTTTTTTACTGGGGCCTGTAGTGACAGGAGAAGAGGCAATGTTTTTAAAATGAAAGAGGGTAGGTTTAGATTGGAAGAAAGAAATTTTTTATTATGGGGTTGGTGAGAACCTGGAATAGGTTGTCCAGAGAAGTTGTGGATGCCCCATGATTGAAAGCATTCAAGGTCAGGTTGGATGGAGCTTTGAGCAACCTGATCTGGTGGAAGGGGTCCCTGCCCATGGCAGGGGGATTGGACTTGATGATCTTTAAAGGTCCCTTCCAAACCAACCCATTCTCTGATTCCTCACAACTTATTTGAACAGCTTTAGGATTATGTTCCAACTAGGGAATTAGCAGTCTCCTATGCTTATGATGAGCTGTCACCTCTTGCTGCATAGAATACAGCAGTCTTGAGGGCTTAGAGGAGTTTGCTCATGGGTACGAATGGGTAGATACCATTAAAAAAAATCCATTACAAAGTTTTATTTTTATTTAAATTAAGTTTGTATCAAGGGTGCCCCAACCTTCTGTGATTGCTTTCAGTAGAAATTCAGGTTTCTAGAATGTGCATTCTCCTGGGGAAGCAAATGTTAAGATTGTCTTAAAATAGCCTAAGTTTGTGTCATTTCACCTTGCTGAACATTATAATACCTATCCTTGAATTCATCTCTAACTGTAATGTGGATGAGAATTGTCCAACCATACCTGTTTCCTGGTTACTGTCCACTTCTTGGAGTGTGATGTCTGTCTTTGGTAAATCTGTTTTGATTTATCCGGAAGACTTATATCCAGTATGTGTGTAATACCATCACCTGTGGTTGGCCTTTTCCAGCTACCATCTCTGTTCACATTCTGCTCTGTGGCCTCATTCAAGGTACTTACAGATGTCTCAATGTTGGTGGTCATTTGGCAATTGCTGCCTGCAGATTGTATTTACTTCATGGGTGCAGGTACGATGTTGTTCTTCGTGCAGGCTGAGCATATAGCACGTACACTTCCACCATCTGTTTGATAGCTCACAGTTTCTTCAGGATTTTTCTGGCAGTGTATCACTCTCTAGTCACTCAGCACCTTTTGGCAGAAGAACAGATGTTTGTGCTGCTCCTTTTTGCCTTGTGAGAATGACTGGATTTCTAACTAGTCTCCACCAGTTCTCATGTCCATAACTAACTGAAAGGGTCTGAGGCAGAAACTCTATTTGTATAAGCTTATGACTACACTATTAGATAAATGTCCATACAGTAGGTTATGGGGTATAAACTTGAAGGCATTTTCATGAGCAGTGTTGTAGGCTGGAAATGATCTCTGGACAAAGGGTTCCACGTACCTAAAAGGGGCACACAGCAAGCTTTGTTTTCTGTGTATTTTTTTATTTACTTAAGTGGTTTCTTCTTATTCTTAAAACAATCAATAGGATCTAAATATCTCACATGCTTGTTTGCTTAAATGATGATTAGTAATAGCAAGAGAATAGACTTTCTGAGTTATCTCCTCCTGCCTTACACATTTGCTGGAGGGCACTGCACAGTGTGCTGACAGATAACTTGCTGTTGGAAAGTCTTAGTATCCAAGGCAAAGGCAATAGCACAGCCTTTATTGGGGACTGAGGGTCCCTCAGGGTTTTGCCTTGCATGCAAAACATTCGTGTAAAGGAAATTAAATGAAGTACTCTTCAGATTTGTCAAGCCTTGATGAGTGGAATTACTTAAAACTAAATTTTATAAAGCATTTTGTAAAGCATTTTAAATAATGTTTTAATCAGTTGATGTTTACACCCTTTGTCTTAATAGCACTCAGATGAAAAAGATCAATGACTATTTTTTCTACCAAGACTATAAAACTTTAATGGGTTGCATAATAAGTATAACTCATAAAATCTACAGTTTAAATATGGATGGTTATTAACCTGTTTTTAAAAAGCTGCAATTAAAGTGAAAAGGAATTACTTAAAGCAATGATTTGATTACTGTAGTCTGAGGAGGAAAAAGAGTGATAAAATTCTAAAATCAGTATTATTTCTGTTGATGAGACAGATATTTGGAAAGATTTAAAATAAGGCATGAATCTTTCCTAGCCTTAGGCATGTTTGTGTTGCTAACGTAGCTGAATAGCTATTTACTGATTTTTTTTGTAGAACCTGCAGTTTGTTCTTCCTAGGAATTTCAAAGATATCTCCTGAAAAAAGCATGAGTTTGCATGACAGGTAATTTTACACACAGTAAATACATTCCTAAGCACAATTACCTCGTTAATTGCTTATACGTAGCATGCAGTAACACTGCTGCTGTTATTCAAGAGCTTGTCCTAAAACACACTCACTTTTATCCTTTATGACAATGAAAAGATTTGGGGCTCGCTCTTTCCCACTCTTCTTAGTCATGGTAGTTTGGGCTGGTAAATGGCACATGCTGAAGAACTCATTTATCTGGAGTCATTGTACAATGCATTCTCTCATGGAATATTTCTGAAATGTCCATGTCCTGTCTAATTTATTTTATCCTAACTTTTTTTGATAAGGGAAGAAAATCCCCAAAGGTTATATGTTGGACTTGTACAGTAGAATTGGATATAGAACTCCAGATTCTCATGCAACTACTGTTTTCCCTGGCACCTTTCCTTTGGCTCTACTGAATGCTTAAAGTAATACTGTGTAAATATCCATACAGATTAAATTAGTAATCAAAACAATTCATAAAAAATAGTACAAAACCTTGTATCTCTCTGGAAATCAGTGTTTCTTTTTAAAATACATTGGTTTATATAAAATAGATGAGTATCAAATTCTTATGATTTAAACAAATACAAATCAATGGTTTTCTGTCAAACATTATATTTTGTCCAGAATCAAATGCTTTGTGATGTCACGAGTAAAAATGTTAGATGATATATTATTTTTTACATTTTTTATATATTTTTAATATATTTTATTTATTTTTTACATTTTTACATATATTTTACATACACTTACATATTATTTTTTACCAGAAAGAATAAAAAAATTTAAATAAATTTGTGTAGTGTCCTTACATAACAAAAGCAGTCATGTTCAGAATGAAATGTAAAAGCTGTCTTAACAATTCACAACAGAAGGCTGAATAGTCTATAACTGAATAAAAATCGTAGATAAAAAATAAAAATATTTATAGGAAAGAGACATTTTTATTTACAATTAGAGGTGGTGTAAAGCCTGCTGGAAAGCTGACCAGCAGAAGTTTCTTTCAGTAGTTTGCTATTGTGAAGTTGCCAAGATGTTTGAACAGCAGAGAGTGCAATCCTAACAAATGGAGGCCATGGCAAGAGTTCCTGCAATTGAACAAAATAATCCTGTGAAGGGTATATTTGAAGAAAATTTTAGGGGACTGGTATTACTTTAAGTTATTCCTGCGACATTTGTCAAGAAGCCAGAAAAGGTGTAAACCTGCAGCCTTTACTTCCTTTATTCTGGCACAATTGTCACTAGCCTTGTCTGTAGTCCATTGCATCCATGCTTTGTTAAAAATCCAGGGAACTATGTCCACCTTACAAAGATATCGGGTTTTGATCCTGAAAATAGTATAGGCCAATTATCAGGGGTTTTTTATTCTTGGGCTAATCAGCCCTCCACTGTCAGAAAAGCCAAGTAGCTGATCTGATATACCTATGCATCTTTAGTTTCAATAGGTAGGGCAGCTATGGTACCTGAGGGTGGTGCAGTGGGATTATAACAAGGTAACAAAAGCGAGGACTGGGCCAAAGTATCATCTGTTTCTATAGCCTTTCCCTGACAACTTAAAGAAGAGCAGAATAGTAGAGAACACATATAGCAACACTTGCCAGAAAATGCCTCCAGTGAGGTATGTTTTAGGAAGTTCTTGATCCAAATGTGTTGTCTTGGCATGTGATAGCCCTCCATGAAGTAACATGCTGAACTGGATGGAATCAGCAGGAGAGTTTGTTTATTTTAACTACTAATGAGGTAATTTGAGTTTCCTCATTCCCTTCTCCAGACGGTGCCTAATATATCCAGGCAGGGAGATACAGAGGAAAATTTCCTTGGGCAACCTAAGTAGTAGGAAGAAATGTGAGTATATGAACTATGACTTGCTATAAACAGTAGAAGTCTAAGGACAATTTTTAAAGTGCTATGCCTGTGTGGGCTGGAAGTGGGTGAAGAAATCCTCATCGCCTTACTCATATTTTGTGTTTGAAATGTACTGATTTGCTAATGGATCCAACCCATTACATTATTGGTGTTGATAGGACTCAGATGATGAAGATAAATCACAGGGGTGGTGCCAGAGTTAATTATATCAGTGCCCTCCCAAACAGTACTATGAGCTCTGGGAAGAAGCAAAAGCTATTGTTGGCATTAGGAAGTAACATGAGAGAGTGGTGTCTGGGAGAGGAGTGGCAGTGGAGAGAATGCCAGTGAAAGCATTGGAAAATACTGGATATATGGTGTTGGGCTTGGAAGAGAGGTGGGAGGAAGAGCAGAAGGCTCTCAAGAAGAGAGAAATATCTCAGAACAGGTATTTGAAAAATGCATATGCTTCACACACATGCACGTAAAAAAGTAATGGTGGAAACATTGCAAAGCAAGTTAAAGTATCTGGTTTCCACTTAAAGAGTCCCTATGTCTTTGTTCCTGGCAGGAACAGTTCCTTTCCTTTTTAGTTACATACTTTTCCTAGGAAATTAGTATCTCCTGAAACTTTTTGAAGCAAGTTTGTTCTCTCTAAATCAATCTTATTTATTTTCGTTTTATGGGAGCTATATCTGCTTGAAACCTAATTACGTTTTTTTATACTAAATTTGAAAGAAAAGAAATTACCTCAGTACTTACTGAAAATATGTCTCAAACTGAACTAAAACAAGCACGAAATTAAAAAGAGTCTGTGCTACTGAAGTCAGAGAAAATCCTTTTTTAAGAACAAACCTTCAGATACTATAAAATGTCATAGCTCCACAGCTGTTCACTCTCTGTTTCTCAGTAAGGATTCCCTGATGAACGGGAATTGTTCTTAAATTTCTGTGCACAAAGAGAATAGCATGTATTTTTGGTCTTAAGTACCTCTCTTTTCCATTAAGCAAACCAATAAATAAATGTAAAGTCTACCTCAGCAAATACGGTGTATGCATGTCTCCTCTGTAGCGTCATAAAAAAAACCAAACCTCCTATCTCTTCAAATAGGCTGAATTTCTAGAATGTGAAGAAATGTCTGTTTCAAATGACACCAAATTGCACTAGAACTATGGATCTGAAGATTAGTTTTTATTTTCTTTTATTTCCCGACAGTCAGTTGATTGGAAAAGTTGTATTTCATTTAGAATTATTTCTTTTAGCTGTTTCTTTACAAACCACTGCAACTTTTTCAAAAGTCCTTCAATTTCCTTTTTAGAAGCTGCTGTGATACAGCAAGAGATTTGGCCCATAAATTGATGCTGACCTGGAGGGTAAATAGTTCTCTCTGTGAGATGCTAAATTTAGTGTCCCTTGAGCAGCTCAGGTGAAAGTACAAACAAGCAAAATTCTGTAGGTAGTGGAAATTGTATTAATACAAGGAAATTATTAACTTTGTAAACAAATAAGAGAAAGAAGTGTTAATTTTGGTAAGATTAAAACTTTCTTTTCTTCTAGTTTAATGAGAAAAAGGCAGAACCTTACCAACTCAAAACTCCAAAATACAGAACAGACAATGTATAAAATGTGTTAGGATTCTCATACTTACTGACTCATTTCTGTGATTTGATTAATATCTCTGCTTCATACTAGTTGGACTCACAGTAAGACAGTGCAAAATTTTATTTATGTTTCTTAAACCAGCATTTCTGTGGACCAAAACACACCAGGAGAAAGGTTATGAAGAACAATTTCAAGTTCAGTAATTAAACATCTTAAACATTTATTAAGCTTTTCAGTAAGACACAAGATTAAACAGTAAAACAAAAAGCCACTTAATAGTGCAATACTGTATTACTTAGTGTATACCTTCTCTTAAAGAAGAGGAGGATTAACAATCATCTGCTTTGGTCTTTAGCTATCATTAACAATGTTTAAGTCTTCAACCTACACAGGGATTTAAGATGACTATATAATCAGCAGATTATTTTTTTTTTAGACGGCTACAGGTGGTGATAAGCATGCATTATTCCAGGCTTCCAAACTATGCTAAGAAATTATTGTCTTGCTAGCCTTTTGTCACATAATAGTATAAAAAATCATTGACTTCAGTTAGTTGTTCCTGTCTGTTCATAGTACAGAATGAGAGAGAAAGCCAAAGTCTTTAACAAAATTGAGTTGAAGAAGGACATTCTAGCTGATAGAGATGACTCTAAAAGGGATTGGCAATTTTACTGGATAAAAGTCGCCAATCTTACCGATAGCACCTTTCAGGTAGTCTTTGAACTTAGGGAAGTTCTGTATGGTAACAGGAGCTTGTGGGTCTCATTGCAAGCTTGGGAATTAATTTGGATGCTGTTTGTAGCCAGCCCAAAACTCTAGATGATAAGCTAGCTGTGCATTGTTTTAGTTTTTTTCTCCTCATGTTGTCTGAGTCTGAAGTAGCCTCTTTCGCGTATTTCTTCCTCAAGCCAGCGATACTGAAGCACATTGAACAAAAGAAAATCTGTTCAAGTTAGTCTAATGAGTTTGAACCTCAAAGGTTCAAGTTGAAATTATAGTCTTTTGAAACACATCCTTAGGCGTTATTTTATTCCATCTCATTTATCCATCGTTAATTTTACACAAGAGATGTCAATTCTCAGTAACTTTAATTTGGCTTTACCATCCATCTGTTTTGTTGCAATGTAATCACTACCAGTCCTTCTTTCACTTCTGCTCATTCAAATGACTGCTAGCTGGAGCTTCCTTTTAAATCTTCATGAAGAATTATATAAAATAAATACTGCTAAAATATCAGTAGGGTTAGCTTCCATTCAAATGGTTAAATGGCAACATGAGACAGTACGCTTAGACTGCAGTTGTGATGCAGTAACCTCTTAAATTGTAATTCCAAACTGACTACTGACCAGGTCTCTGGCTTTTGATTTGTTTAATTTTCAGTTGAGTCCCTTGTTTGGAGCAAGTCCAGCATTCTTCTGCACTCTTTGGCATGGACAACGTAAGCAGGCTGGCAGAGATCAGTAACTTCAGGAAAATGGGTCTTGACTAGTTCTGCAAATTGCTCATCCCCATTAGCTAATGACAATTCCAGGGCCTAGTCAAGTTTCTTCTGACTTTGGGAAAGTAATTTCTCCCTTTTAGTGCTTTGATTTACTTTTCATTTCTGTAACAGGGAGTGATAGTGCATTCATGCCCTCCAGGCTGTTTTCATACTCTGGTTGGTGTTCTGAAAACAAGACTAATATTCACAGAAAGCCTGGAAAATGTAACGTGCCTGAAGAGTCCTACAAGTGGTAAAGGTTTACAGATATCTGCCCTATGAAAGTTTTTGTGCTTCTATCATATGCACTTTTGAGTTACAACCCACTGATCCCTTCCCCTGCCAAACTCTACAAAATGTTTTATCAGTTTTGGGTTATCAGGGTTTGTCAGTGATGACTGGTTGATACCATCACCTAATTTCTGTTTTCATGTGAATATCTTATCAGAGTTATGCTTAAGGCAAAATTATGCCTTTAATGCCTAAAGCATTTCTTTTATTGCTCCATCCAAATTAAAAACAAATATGATTAGAGATAAGTCTTACTGTTATTGTTTAACCTGTACTGGGACTACCTCAGTGGTCCATCTCTAGATAAGCACATGAAAATACTGCATAAAAATAAACATTTTTAAGGTTGTTGAAAAGTTTGTCTGAGATGATTTACTGCAGCAATCTACAGGTCTTTCTAGTGACATTGAATGTTTCTCCCCCTTTCATATACCTTTCACCTCTATAACATACTGTAGTGTGTTCCTCAGAACCATATGTCTCTTAACTACTGAGCTTTTCCTAACTTAGTATTCATATCTGATTTTTATTGCCATCACTCTCTACTGGGTCTTCCTTAGGTAGATAGTTAATTAAAGGAACTATTTTGAATATATTCAGATTTGGCCTTCTAATCAATCTTAAAGAACTGATTCAAACAAAGAATGCAAATGAGTGTATTTCATCTATGAAGACAAATGGCTTAATCCAATTGTGTATTAGACCTCAAATTCATATTCATGTAATAATTTAAAAGGGAAGGTGGTAGACCTCCATAAACTTAATGGTAGAAACAACAAGCAATTAGACTGCCATAGACTTTTCTGGCTTTTACTTGGAAAAAAACAGAGTTTTGGTACAGAGTGGGGCAAATAAATGTTGAAACAAATTACCAATTTTTTTTTTACTTTAAGTTAGGAATTTATAGTCATCAGATAAACTTATTTGTAGTAATGGTAATGTCAGTTAAAGGATCGGTGCTGAAGATTAATTTATTTAAATATATTAGTAAGATCTGAGATATTTAACTTGAGGCCACTGCAATATAAACAAAAAAAAAAGGTCTGGCTTTTGGTTCTCTCACCTCTCCATGCTTGACAGTTCAAGCATGTGTCAAAGTATGCCCCTAAACCTCTGGTGTCGAAGGATATAACCAAATCATATTATGACCTTTCTTGCAGAAATTTAAGTTAGAGCGGATGAGATCTATCTGACCTAAATTGATGTCTAAAAGCAAAGTGTGCTATTGGAACCAACCATTCAGCCCCTTCTAGAGTCAATGCAGAAAGATGGGTAGCTGCAGAAAGCAACTTATCCCATCTGAGACACTTACCTGGGGTGGCATTAACCATCTACAGGAGGTACTTATCTCCAATAAATCCTATACTGACTGTGCTGTCTTGAAATGCTATACCTGAGGTAGCCAGCTGACACGGGAAATTCCAGCCATGTATTAGGAACAATTTTTTTCACAGTGAGTGTGGTCAAACACCATACTGGTTTTCCCAGGGAAGCTGTGGACTCTCCATCCTAGGAGATACTCAAAACTTCACTGGGCAAAACCCTGTGTGAGGGCCTGGACAAGGCTGCCAGTTAGTGCTGCATTCAGAACTAGGGAGCTGGAGCAGATGACATCCAGAAGCATTTTCTCAAACTAAATCATTCTGTGAATTCTAAAGGCCTGCAGTAAAGCAGAGAGACTAAGGCTATTGTGTTTAGAGGAGATAAGAAACCATGAAAGGGAGGTAGGTGGTGAAGAAACAAAGCAGGAGGGATTCTGTCCAGCCTAAAATGCTGCTGAATGTTGCAGTTCAAGCAATGCAAGATTGATAGGGAGAAGTAATATATAGTGTCAGATCAACAAGCTAGCCTCAAGTGCATAGCTTCTTCCCCCCACCCCCCGCCTTCAGCTCTTGCTGGAATACAGGAGTCAAACAGAAAAAGTAAAGGATGAGATTAGAAGCAGAGAAGGTATATGAAAGATATTATGTGATGTTATAAGACAGATCTCTGGTTAAGACATGCTTTTCCTAAGTTTGTGATCATTGCATTATTGCTATTTTACTCTGGAGAGCTAAAATAAGATTTCCAAGTGCTCATAGTCTTGGTGGATCTCTGGCTGTTTATAAATGAATGTGGGAGGTTAGGGAGCAGGGGTAAAGAAAGATATCAGACATAGGGGTTGAACTGTGACAGACTATACTACCTCCTGTCCAAAGGATGACTCTCTAAATAAAGTTGTGAATCTTAGGACTGAGATCTAGAAACAGTGGCTAGATTCTGTGCACAACTGAGTGCATGTGTGGCTTAGTAACAGAGAATATTCAAAACCTGTTAGTATCTCTGTACGGTGATAGAACAAGAGAGCAATGAAGTATGGATGGAAATTGGTGGGTTTTTATTAAACTGTGACATCATTCCCTACTGGATATTTACAAATTCTCTTTTCATCAAGAGGAGGCCACTTCTTAGTAATTGAAGTTACATTTCAGCATTAAATTAAGGAATAGTAATTTCCAGGTGTTTGGTGCCTTGAAAGCAAAAAAAGTTAATACTGCTTATATACAATATTTCAAACTTCACACAGTTGCTTGAGCAGAACATATGCTGGCTGAGTGGTTCAATTAGAGATTGAGATGTTCGGTTTGGAAAATTCACACTGTGAGGGAGAAGCTCACAATTAGAGCGTAGAGTTTGGTCTGCATTCTGCTTGCCAAAACATCTGCTGCAAAACGATGTCTTCTTTTGACATTGCATGAAATTAAAATCCTTTGATTAACTTTTTCCTGCAGTTTAATAACATTACTATTGAAATTCAGGAGGTTTGGCTTGTATGTATTTTTTGGGTTATGCATTCTTATTTTCCTTCAGCAGTAAAATCAGGAATGTGATGTTCTGATCAGTGATAGACTATTCCCATCTGACAATGTTACCTATCATTGTAAAGGGCTGCCGTGTTTGTAATGTGCTAACCCTAGCATTCCTCTTAGTACCCAGCACTGGATTGCTTAAAGACTAATGCACAGGGGTAGGGAGTAGAAGCCACTGCAGTGGGCACCGCATAGACCCTTCTTTTTCAGATATCCATACACATAGAAAATTTAAATTTATCATGGTGTGAGTTTGGCATGGCCATATAAATTCAAGCAACAAACTGTGTTCACTCGTTCAATAGATTTGCAGTTGAGAAATCTACTCTTCTTTCTATTCCTAAGTACGATGACAGCTAGAAATAGCCAAGGACTCCAGGACAATCACGTTCTTGTAATACTATGTTCTGCAAAAAGATGGGGATAAAATTTTCCATGCAGGTCTTCAAAACCAACTTGTTTCAAGCAAGAGTAGATCCTCATTTCTGATCATCTCAGTCTTCAATGATTTTATCCTTCAGCAACCTGTGTACCTAATTTTCTCTTTCGTGGGTTAACTGAGGTGCAAAGAAACTGGTATTTACTTCAGGTCCTACAGGAGATAAGTGGATGAACAAGAGAATCATCTGAATTCTTCTAAGCTGTGTAGTATCTACTTACTGCAGACTTGTCCCTGCAATGGGATGAGGTAGCTGCTCTTTCCTTTCATGCACAAGACTGTGATATAAAGTGGAGATCTGAAAATAGGCCATTGTCAGACCCTCAAATGCAACACCTATTATTTTAAGATGATTTAAGGTGGTTATCTCCATTGCTCAGAGATAGCAAATTTTCTTACGTAGTCTGGAAATGACTTAATGGTTTAGATACATGAGCTATGTCTTTCCGAGTCAATTCCAAATAGTAATGTTGGCTGTAACTAATTAGATTCTGCTTGATGTATTTTTAGTTTTAAAAGATTAGCAGAATCTTTTAACAAATAATATACAAGTACTCTTGTGGGGAGGGGACTAAAGGAGGGCACGATACCATATTTCACTGCACATATTTGCTTTAATCTGTATTGGTTATAACATTATAGGATTTTACATGTGTCCATTACAGCTTCCTTGTATTGCTGCAGCCTCAAATAGAATTCGTTTGTCTTTTCTAAACCAAGGCTTTGTTAAATGCTGTTAATGGTTATGTCAAGCAAGGATAGTTTAAAATGAAAACAATCAAATTGCTTATCAATCCATTTTTCTCCCAGAGTTAGCAAATGAATTCTGTAAGAACTAGTTCACTTTTCCCACTCCAAAATATTACTGGATTTTTAAGTTTAGGGTATCATCACTTAGGCAGACATTCTAGCTGAGTCTTAAACTAAATTCTTTTGATAAAACACACTTATTACAAGAAAATTCTTTCATTACTAGTATAAAAAAGTAATAAAAGAGGTATTTTAACTTTGTATTGTTCTGAAGTGGGACCTTCAGCAAACTCTATTTTGCATTTGAACTACCATTATGCATCTGATGTAGCATGCTGCTCCTTGAGGCAAGTATCACATCATCTTTGTAATGTGAAATGGCTGAATACATCTACTGTTCTTGGAGAACATGAGTTGGAACATAAGCCTATCAGACCCAAAATGTTTGATCAGTTCCTGTCCTTAACTCATATTGTCCTGCAACTCATATAGAATGAATTCTGACCTAAGGTTTATGTAGCTTGATTTATTTTATATCCATTTTACTTTTATTTTAAAAAAATTCCTCAAATCCCTCTGTATGCAAATAAATGCAGGCATTGCTGGATGACGGAACAACATGTGAATTATGTTATCAATGACGTTTCCCCTTCCTAATCAGGTGACCTAAGTGAGAAAGGATGGAGTAATGTGTATCTCCTAAAATTTTAATTAGGAATAAACTAGACAAGGTTATTGTGATGAAAGTGTTTTGAAAAGGAGTACATTGCAAGACCTGTACAGAGAACAGCAGACAGAAGAATGAAGGAACAGACAGTTCTGAGCCTAAGGCAATTTTTCACTTCTTCCAAGAACATTAAAAGTAAAACCTTAAGTGTCTTCTGTCAACCTGTGCATTTGTTGCTGTGCATATGAGGTACCCTACCTCTGAGTTACTGGTTTCCCACATTTTTGCATAGTAGTTTATAAGCTCTGGTATTATGCCTTCCTGCTTATGAATCTCACAGCAGAATGCCCATTTTCCTTCTTACTAATTTTATGAATATGTCATCATACGCCATCATTCAGTCTCTCATCTTCAAGGTCTTCTTCAAGACTCCTCCTCATCAGTGCCAATGATGTGACAGTGCCACCGTCCCACTCTCCATGTAATTAAAACTCTGTATGTGCTAGAGACAAGTTCAAGATGTGTAAAGCCCCCTGAATTCTGGCTGATTTTGGTTGACAAACAGGAGGAAGAGAGAAGAATCCTAAGAATGAAGTTCAAGTTATTACAGGTGGGGAGTCAGAAGGGTTAGGGAGAACTCTGCGTCTCTCAAAATTGTTTTGTGTGTTTGTACTGACTTACCCTGGACCTCTCCAGTCATGTTTTTCCTGTAAATCTATGGCCTAAAGTGCTACCTGCTGCTGAAGAATAGAAGCTCTTGCTTCAATTTTTTGTAGGAATGATTGGTCTCCCATGGTAGCAGAACTGGACTTCTGTCATTCAGCAGTGTAAACACGGGATGGCAAAAAAGAGCAACTGTCAACAGGAAATGTGACTGTTTAAAACAGATTTTAAACACAGTGGACAGTATGTTGTTGCCACTTTGTTCTAAGTAACCCTTCACTGATATAGTAGCATTGGTAACTTAAGTTTGATCTGTTGTCACTTAAACATGGTTATGAACTATTCCCTGTTTATGAAAAAATTCTTAAAAAAAAAAAAAAGAAGAGGAAGAAGAAAAGGCACCACCAGAAATCAATCACAAATGCTTTGGAACAAGTATTTTTATATATGGCTGTGGAGAAGCTGTGGGGTTTTGTATGAATATTATATTTGCATAAGATTACCTGCTTGGTATTATTCTGGCTCAATAATGAAATCAAACAAGGCTTCAAGGGAGGAATAGGTATTGAAGAAAACAATGAAGGATATACACCTTATCTCTAGAAAGTATATTGAGGCTCCTTACAAAAAAAATGATGAGCTTGTCACCAGAAAATATTGATGTTCCTGTTGCCATCTCCGTTAACAAGCTTATGTTTTGCAGGCCAGAGTCTAAGAGCAAAACAATATTTAAGCCATTAAAAATTCCTGCATAGAGTGAAAAAGTGAGTGAATGGAGAGCGAATACTTAGACACATTGACTGGGAAAGTGTAGGAGAAAAAGTGTAGAAGGAAGGCTCTTCTCTCCTGGGTCACATTTAGATATTGCTTCCAAACAGGTGACTGAGTTCTCCAAGTAGCACCTAGAAAAATCTAAAAGCCAAATCTGCAGACCTTGGGTAGGCTTAATATTTCTCTGTACTTGTGTGCACCTTCTGGCAAAAGGTGTCCCTCTCTGCCTGTGAGGAACTGTTTGAGGCCCCTTATCAGCTTCTGTCATGGGCACCTGAAAGCACTTTCTAGAGCTGGTCAACTCCCATAGGTGTAGTGTAACAGCAACAGCAGCAACGAGACTCGGTTTGTTCGGTTGGGCCGTTGGCACCCACCTAGACAAAAGTACAAAATGAGACACTTGTCACCTCAGAGGTGTATTTATGGAGGGGGGTAATTGTAACTGTCCCTGGGGAATGAGTGAGAACAGTGGGTGTTGTAGCAGGTCTGAGGTGGAGCGAACTGCTGGAAACAGGGGAGTCTTGTCTCCTGTGAAAATTGCTTACTAAGAGACTGGGGGGATAGGGCGGAGGCATACCCTTGTGCCACTGCATTGGCTGTTAATGCATATGTTGTGGAAATACTTTTTTAGACTGCTTTTCAGTGGCAAACTTACAGGAGAAGCTTCGTAACATAAACAGCTTCCCTGGTTCTGTAACAGGAACAACTGAGGCAAAGATGGATAAATGGATAACCAGTAGGTCAGAGATTAAACCTCTTTTTGTATCACCTGAGGAACAACTTCCTTTACAACACTTTGTTTGGACTTGTTGACCGTAGGGAGTCCTTTCACCCATCTGTTCCAGTACTTAGCTGCCACAGCCTTGAGTTACCGGCCTAACATAATAAAGTTGTTTATTCAGCAGATTCACTATTGAATTATGAAATCAGAATTAGTGGAATCTTGCAGCTTCTGCAATTACATCTATATTTTTGTACCATCATACAATGAACCTTGTTCATTTATTTTGACAAATGCATGTTAGCTGTAAAACAGCAGTCTATCACAGCATATTATTCAAATTGGTAATGCCTTACTTAAGATTAATAAGTTTTAAAATTAGATGTTTATGACAACATCTGTAGGACCATGAAATCTTTGAAAGTGCAGTACTCTGTTTCATGTTGGTTGAAAAGTGGCTTACAAACTAGATAAAAGGAATAGCAGGTATTTTTAAGCAGAATAATATGGCAACAAACGCATATTATAAGCAAGAATGATGAAGACTGCTTTTAGCATATCAACTACCTAAAAACTTGCTTTTCACACTGAACTTATTACAGAATCAACACCCCCTTGTCCAGCTCTTGGTAGAGTTCTCTGTAAGAGCATTCAGATAAAGCACCAAAGGATAGGATGTTATATTGGTGTGAATCCAGTATGGACTTCAGGCCCTAACTCTTCAAAGCATTTAAGCATGAATTTGCACATCAAAGGTATGCACAATGACCTGCTACCCAGCAACTTCTGGTGAATTAACACACTGCATTACAGATGACTAAAAGGCAGAACTCCGCTGTG
The DNA here is from genome assembly GCF_000737465.1 of Haliaeetus leucocephalus. Taxonomy (NCBI): domain Eukaryota; kingdom Metazoa; phylum Chordata; class Aves; order Accipitriformes; family Accipitridae; genus Haliaeetus; species Haliaeetus leucocephalus. The sequence goes on along the minus strand of NW_010972571.1, from coordinate 3,036,905 downwards.
CAGAATGGTCAGTCCAGCTCTCTTGCTAACATAATGTTCATTATTAAAAGCAAATAACCAAAGAGATCGAACCATATTATCATGTAATTGTCTTACTTATCTTCCTTTTGCATTACAAAAATATTTGTCTTTAACATGGTGTTTGAAGATACCTTTATGTGGTGTTTCCATTTCCTTTTGATTTTAGGTCTATAAATACCCTCCCTAGAAAAGAACTTATTTTCCTTTCTGTAAAGTTCAGAGCAAAAGCATATCGTTCAAGATGTTTATAAATTCCTAAACAGAGAGGTTACAGTGGGGAAGCCTGCCAGAATGTTCAGTATAGAAGCACAACTAGGCCCTGCAATAACGTGTCTTCTGCTCTAGCATACAGAGCACCAGAGAAAAGCTCCAAAATGTGTTGTGTCTTTTTTAACTGAATATGCTTTGTAATCAGAAGCATTAAAAATATTTTTTTTAAAAAGCATTGATTTGAATAGAAATTATATGTGGTAGTTTTTAGTTATATTGCAAATATGCCAGACTGTATAATGGAAATATTGGACACTTACTTCAGCATTTACTGCATTGCAGTCAGATCCATCCTGACAGAGTTTATCTGTTATCTCATTCAATTCCCTCAGAAAAATTAAATTATGTATTTCTCTTTGTGCTCTCGAGGCAGCAAATTCAGTAGGTCTGTTGTATTTTTTGATACTGGGTTTATAGACTTCTTTTCTCTGCAAGCTTATCAACATTTGTAAATCAGTATTTATTTCTAACAAACTTCCCTCGCCCTACTGCTTAAAATTCTACAATCCAGACAGGTAATTCTGAATGTGACTGTATTTTCTTTTGGGAGGTCATGGTGAAGTGACAAAGGGAGGAGATGATATTCATAGTACAGCATGTTAGAATACTTAGCGCTTATTCCTATAGCACTAGAATGGAATTCTTACCAATGTACAACATATTTTTATAGCAGTATAATTAATTTTCTCAAGGGGTTAGGGACTTTTTTTCCCTATGTGGTAAATTATGCTAAGTCTTTGTGAGTTAATTAAAAATCTTATCTGTTAATTATCTACAGTGTGTGCAAAATAGCTGTTCATGTAAGTTCTAAAGTTAGGATTTTTTTTTTTGTCACTGGCATCTTACTGGCTAAGTTAGAAAAACATGCAAATATCCTAAATGTTGCTTTACAACTTTAATTGGAAAGCATTAAATTGTGATTAGTGTCAATCCTCATGTCTATATTATAAACTTAAAATTCATTGTGACTGACACAGGAAGTAAGTATGAAACATAGAAAATACCATTATTATTTAATGAATCTCACTTATATAAATACCAGTAATATTATTATTACCATTTTTGGTAGTAATATAGCGTGTTGTAGTTATATACCATTTTTGGCCAGGGTCTGGGAAGATTAAAATCATCCTAATTCTGTGATGTTTACTTGGAATAATACCATTACTAGTGATTCGAACGATTAACTCTAAGCTGGATTTTTAAAGTATAAGTTCAGAATGATTAACATTTTTGTTCTCATGGTGTAAGTAAACCTAAATATCTTGTTATTGGTTTAAAACCACTAACTGCTACTGCCTTTAGTGAGGGGAATATTTTTCAAATGCAACAGTCACCATTTGATAATGATTCATGCCAAAGCTCATTTGTGTGTGTGTGTCTGTTCCTGGGAGACATAGGTCTCAGGAGAGTGTTTTGAGGGAGTTGGGGTGGGGTTTTTTTGGTTTGTTGGGGTTTTTTGTTTTGTTTTGTTTTTTCCAAAAAGAAGTGAGACATATAATAGCCTCTGAAGCTCTGGTGTTCATTGTAAGATTTATTCTCTGTTATTAGTTCCTGGTATGTGAAGTGATGGTGCATAGGTTCACAGGCAAGAAAATAAGGAGGATTTCAAAAAGGATTCTAAAGAATTATGCAGCGCTTTTTATGTCATAAAGCCAAAAGCAAAAGAGCCAAATTAAGATTGTGGTAAAGATTTGGTGGGAACACTTTTAAAACTAATGCGAGTACTGAATGCATAAAATCAGTAATCAAGTTGGGAGTCATATGTTGGGAGCAGCAAATGTGCTACATTATCTACAAAGATAACACACAGTGTTCATTTTTCTTAGTAGCTAATTTAACTACCAGGTTTTTATTGCTGCTTCTGCTCAGTCCTTCCATTATTAGCTGAAGTCGACATTTCCTACAAAAGTTCATCCTTGGTAGTAATAATTTGCTGCCATATAAAATAAATGACTTAACATAAAAGATTTTACTGATTGCAGTGCCAGTTGGCACTTTCTTGTTCTCCGTTGAAATGAGCGCAACACATTGTCTATTACAGCTGCACGGCTACCCTGTGACCGCAGCGTGTTGCAAGTTTTAACATTATTGCTTCTGTATGTATTTTTCCCCCATAAATTATTCTTTGCAGAAGAATGTTAATTAGTAACTGATAGATATAAAGATTGCCAGGGACAGCCCATTAATTCCATTTACCTTAATGGCACTTAGATCTTAGCTTGCAGTACAGCTGTATTCAGACTGGATTATAAATGTAATTTTTTGCATCATTAACTACCCTGATTAATCTTAGACAGCAAAAGCATAATTATAGAAACATAGGACTTACCATGTGCCAATTTAAAGTTTTAGCTTTGCTCTTTTATATTTACATCATTGTAAACAACATAGGTTTTGAAAATTTAGTCTGGGGAAACAGTTTTTCTCCCTTTGCTAATAATTAACTGGTACCTTGTAGTAGTCATTTCTCATTTCTGCTTTTACTTGTTTTGGCGGGGGGGGGGGGGCATAGGTTTTATTTTGTTTGTGGTTTGTTGGGGTTAAGTGCCTTTTGTAACATGTTTTGCTTTTGACCAGTACAATTACTGGATATCTGCATAGTAATTGACCACCATTAGCAAAGCGTTCATTCTGCTTAAAGAGTATTAAGGAAAGCACATGTAGCCTGTGTCTGATTTCTGTGGAGGGTCCACGGAGGAGAAATGCACTGTCAGAAGATGTCATTGTGATTTTCACATTACAGGCGTCATGAATGCCCTGGTTAGAAGTCTGACAAACACTGTGTTGGGACAAACGAGTACAAGTTCAGATACCAACTGCAGACAGGAGCAGATCTGATGAGGTGCTGGTCTTCCAGAGAGCAGCCAGGAAATGGCATGTTCTACCTGAGTTCATGTTTCACGTTAACAGTTGGGAAACCTGACCTGCCTGTTATCATAAAAGCTTTTGGTGCATGGGTTTTTTGGCTTGTTTTTCTTTGGGTTTGATCAGCAAGAGGCAGTGTAACTCTACATTGATTGTGTGCCTTTGGTGCTGTATTGTGTTATCAATATAAAAGCAATGTGACAAATCCCCACCCTGATAACTGCATAATGCTACTTAGTTCAACTTCCAGTTGGAGTTAATAATGAGAAGGACAAGAAGTGACAGAAGGAAAGAGAATTTGCACTGGTAATGCCATTTCAATAATCATAAATCTGAAAGGAAAACTAAAAGCAGTTACTTGAATGACAGTGTTTCAGAAATGCCATTTGTAAACAGTTAATGGATGGTTCTCAAAAACATATTGGATTTTTTAGGATCAGTTGACACTGCTGCATGCTGTGAATGTGCTGTGTGGGTCCTCACATAGAGTGTGAACTGAAGATCTTTTGAAGGGGCAAAGAAGAAGAAAAACATTCAATGATAAATTCAAATCAGTGATTGCACAGATGCCTTTTTTTTAGTAACACAGATTTCTCATGTATGGAAGGGTCTGAGCAGATACAAGTCCATTTCAATATAATGAACTACACTGTTGGTTTTAATTTTGTTTTTGAGTCTCCTGGCTTCCTCTTCTTTCAGGCTGTAGGCACAACCATTGCAGAGGCAATCTCCTACACGTATTACAGGAGATTACCATTAAGTGCAGTTTTCTCAGTAGTGCCTGAAAAGGCAGCAGCACTTTTAAGAAGATACAGGAAAAGAAGAAGGGTAGAGGTTTGGAGCACTGAAGTTTGCAGCTGCTCCTGAAGGAAAAGTATTTTTTTAGTTATCCTATCCCATAGCAGAACTGTTTGTGCCTGCAGCTGCTCCTGAGAGCTGCCAGGGTAAAAGCTTCTCTGCCACTGGGTCAGACTGTCTTTTGAAACAAGAACCAAGAGCCACGTGAAGTGTGGTGAGGGCTTGCCCAAGGGCACTGCTCTGAGCTAGGAAGAAGGGGTTGGTGGAGGAAACGATGGGTTCAACTCTGCATTCAGGCACAGACCTCCGCGGTAACCTTGAACTATTACTTACTCTCAGTTCCGATCTGTAAGATGAGGATAATATTTCCTGGCCTTTTAAATGTGTCACAAAGATCCTGGTCACTAATGATTAATGCTGGCACATGAATGTGTGCAGTTACGTAAGTATTAAAGTCTGGACATAATTGTCAAAGCTGAGATCCAAGGTCAAGTTTTGGTTTGAACTTTTTCATCAGAGTGTCAGAATAAGCAGGAATAAGTTCTGGTGGATAGGGTTCATCTCGTATAACTACAGTATAAAGCTAAAAGAGCTTTATAGTAGCAGGAGGAATGTCATTTTCATTGGTGATGTTATTGTTATAATCAGAGATAATTAAATGGGTAGAAAATAAAACCAGTCTTAGGGCTGAGAGACCTACAGGCATCTAAGAAGATAGAAGCAAACCCTCTGGGGTTTGCACTGCACTTCTGGTGTCTTCTTCATTTTTTCGGAATTCTTTCATTAGTTGCTGCCATTTCATCAGGTCCCTTTTACCTATTCTGTGTTGTAGATATCTCTGGGGCAGAGCTTTTACTATAAAAGCAGAGGCAATGCACCCATACGGTATCCATAGGCATCAAATTATACATTAAAAAATGAATCCTTCAAAATAACCAGAACTGGGCTATTTGTGGAGTTTCTTTTCTGAAAAGATATGCTAGCAGTGCAGATGTCTTTAAGTACTTGACTTGCAGGCAACAATGAGACAGTTCACAGGCAATAAAATTGCCTGTCTTCACATCCATAGGTACTTGTGTGAGGTACTCCAGACATAGATGATTTTGAATCAATTATGCCTGTGCTGTCTAGTGCTAAGGCATAAGGCTGTGAATGAGAACAAGTGGATTTGCCAAAAGTTCTAGTACAGCTCAGTTTTCATATGTTAATTACCTGCTTGTAAGTGGTCATCATAAAGCACTGTGAAATACTCAGATGAGACTTCCTATTGTGTTTATATTCATAATATACATGAAATTATTTTCAACCTGATTAATTCAAAATACTCAATGGCACCCTAGCTTCCCTGAATGTTAAAGTGATACTGCCCTTCTGGCTGGGGGTCAGCTGAGGAGATGGAGGAACTCTCAAGGCCACTGACCAGCAGTAGCTCAGTGTCTGCCTGCTTCATCCCTTCCTTTTTGCCCTAGTTCTGGTTCCCATCTGCATGTATTAGTTCATTTGGGGTTCCACCCTGGAGGAACACACAGAGCATCCCGTCTTATGCACTGGACTATAGCCTGCACCACAGTCCTCACATGGTCAATGAACCTCTGACTACCTTGTGTGTGTCAGGATCTGTACATCACCAATATAGTCAGAACTGAGTTGGGATAAGAGCATCCAGTTTGAGTTTACTTGACCTAAAGTCAGGGAGAGACCAAAATCAACATGAAGTAACTTTAAACAACCAGAGAATTCAAGAAAAAAAGTGAATTAGGTCCAAGCCAAATCGCTAATAGAAAGAAACCATGTCACAATCGGCCATGACAGTGAAGGAGTGTATGAATTCCCCCTTCTCATACTGTCCTTTCACAACAGAAAAAACAGAAGTAACTAAAGTAGTTCTGGAAACTGAAGGCCCCTACTACCTCCACGTTTGTGACTTTGTAGGTATATTAACGCTTATTTATGGTAGTGGACTCCTGGAAGGAGTGGAGATTGCTGTTTTAAGACTGTTTTGAGATATCTTGAATTTTTGGACTAGTATTTCTGTATGCACACAGGTAACAACAGGTTTTCTTTCCTTCCTTTGTTTCATTTTGTTCTGGTTTGAACCACAAAAAGCTCAGAAGTCAGGGTCAGGATGGTACTTCCCTGGCAATACTTTTTTCTAAATTTTAATTTTGACATATCATTCACATAAAACTTCAAAGGTGAAATTGCACAGAAAACATATGCTGTTAACTTTTAATCTTTTTCCAAATGATATAAAAACATGCTGAGAATTATTTAATGCATTACATTTCAGAGACAGGTAGGAAGGGATTAAAGCACTTCAAGCAGTGAATGAGCCATAACTATATTCTCCACAGCTGTTCAGTGCACCCAGGATCGCACTATTGATTAAGTCACTAAGACTGACAGGAGACTTGGAATGAACCTCAGTGGCAATCTAGAGAATTACTCAAAAAGTACAGTCACAATGGGGGTACCCAGTGCAGGTATAAGTGTGTTCTCTTCATCAAAAGGGAATATAATTTCAGTTTTGTACCATGAAGAAAATGTGAGATGTTTCAACTGGTGGGGAGTTGGGTTGGTAAAGTAATAATCTCCATTTGTTCTAAATTATTTCTTTTCTGTCTTTTTCTACTCTCTGTTTTCTTGAGGAGTCTGAAGCAGAAATTGGGTTGATCTTAATTTTGCAGTTACAAATACCTTATTAAAATGCAAGCCACCTTCTGACCACCTATTTCTCTCATCTTCCTGGAATCTTGCTCAGCTTAGTACCGAATTCTAATGTTGTTTATGCATACCTAGTTACTAAGCACAACAAGGTTTATTTTCGTTATTATGTAAGCTCTCAAACTATATCAAGAGAATTTACTACATTTCTTTTCTATTTTCCAATTTCATATTTATCTCTCTCTTAGTGGAAGTGAGTTGCCTGAACACACAGTCTCATCCTGGTTCAAAAATTCAGGCAGTTTTTAGAGCTAATAATGTTATGGAGGAAGTAAGCAGTTTAATGACTTCTCCTATGGACCATAATCTATGAGCTGAGCAAAGTTAAAATATTTTTCACATGCAAGGAGATCTAATGCTCTTAGTTATCTCTATGAGGACTACGAATATAGCTGTGCACATTATTTACCCTCATACTTAACCATTACCTATTCTAAGGGTATATTCAGCTGCATGTGCAAACCATAGCATTTCAGTTCCCATATGTGAAGAGTCTGGCGAACATTATTTTTCTGTGTTGACTGCTGGTGATGAAATCAATTTATATAAAATTGTCTTGAATCTCAAGATGTGAGGCAATATGATGACAGCTGGTCACATAGTTTTGTATCCTTGAATTTTCTGAAGAAGGACAGTAGAACATTTCTTCTGAGAAAAGGGAATGGCAATGTTTTATGTGCTTTTTTTCAGTGCTGACCTAAAAAAAGAGAGAGAAAAAAGTGCCTGTGGTCAAATAATTACACCAGCAAATGACGTCTACACTTGCACCTGAAGTAAAATGCTTCTACCAGATTCTGAAGACAGACAGACATCTGTTTAAGAACTGGGAGAGAAATTAAAAAATTTTCTAATTACTCTTGTGAAGGTTTGTCAGAAACCTAGTGGCTAAACAAGCAGAGCGGCTTTGGTACATGTTTCAACTGAAATGTTGGAGTGTTTTATTCTGAAACAGTTACAAAATGAGAATCTGAAAAATTCCAGTCTCTCCAGGATTCAACTGTTGTATTTTAGCCTTTGGTTTATGAAAATATTTGCACACTCACACCCTCCCCACCAAAACCTGGGATAAAAATGTATGTCCCTATAACATTTTTTTTTCCTTTCATGGTGTGAGGTATGGATTAAATGATGTCTTTGGGTCCCTTTTAGTCTCTTATTCTCTGGTTCTATGAGTATGGCTTAAGAATTATAACTTCTCCCAGTGTTAAAACTGAACTCACTAAGACAGATTTTGAAATGTGTTGAAATGTTATAAAAGTATAATTTGATATTTTAATAATGTCTGAAGCATCCTTTGGACTTTTTCAGGTAAGAATGTACATTTTTTAAACAGTCTATTTATATTCTACACCTTAGTTCTTAATGGTTTCTTTGGAGTCACCAGGATAAAAATGCTAAATAAGAAGAATTTTTAAAATAGACTAAAAAAAGCATAGCAGCTTGATCAGGAAGGGTTGCATTGCAGAATTATTTTCCCACTCCTTAAACACATATATACACAGTCACTTCTCTGAAAAGTGTGTAGTAGTTTGCAGAGACCACTTTGGACTCTCATACTTGTGAGTAATTCACTTGTAAGAGTGAATCAAGTGCCTGTCTGCCAGTTCTCTGTCCAGCACACATCCTGCTTTTGTTATTGTTGTGATTAGAAAGACCCACTATTATTAAATACCAATTATAACATTTGGTCCAGTTTTCTGAAATTCATTCACATATGAATGATGTTATTGGGAATTTGTTGTGTAACCCTCATTATGCCTGCCAACCTTTTGTTCCAAGCTCTTTTCTTAAGTACAAAACATGAAAATGCCCTTAGCTTTTTTTTTTAAGGTTTTATTTTTCTCATGAGTTTATTTTTGCTTTGTTCTTGGTTGAAGCTGAGAAAACAAATGGCATTTGTGAACCTTAGGTTTTTATCTTTATTGGTGTCTTTAGAGAGATCTTTTAGAGAGACTATAACATTTATCTCTTTTTGTTTTAAGCAATTGTTTTGGGTTTAATCATATTTTACTGTCTGCCACTGCTCGTTTAAGTGAGCAGCTGAAAAGAAACAATCCACGCCTTCTTTCCACACCACTTTGGTAATGCCTACTGGAAGTGGAGTGAGTAATTCTCCCACTTTCAAGGTGGTTTGTTTCATGTTAGTCTCTTCTTATGCTACAATTGTTGTATTGAGCATTGGCCACTGGATAATTGAGCAATATGACAAACATGGTACATTTGGTTGCCTTTCATCTTCTCTCCTTTGGGAGAATCTTTTAGGTCTGGTAGAATTTTGTGTGTCCTTTGGATCAGCACTGGGGAGCAGTCATGGTTTTGTAATTCGAAAGATTATTATCCATGGTATTCTTGCTGTTTGTTGAAGAAACTGGAAAACATGTTTTGAATAAGATGGGACTGAAGAAAAAGAAACGCCATCCCATTCCACAAAACCAGTTGATTACCACCCTGGAGAGTTTTTCCGAGAGATGTGAGGCAAGTCACTTAACCCAAAGTTTTCTCAGACAATTTAATGGATTGTGAGTCCAACTTGCAGTTGTAAGGCTGCACTGAGTCTGTGTAGCACCTTCACAGATGAATCTGAAGTCAGGAGCTGTGTGGTGAATATATGAAAGGCAATATAATAGTACTATGAGATATCTTAAATTGGATAACGAACTAGTTTACACTTTTATTCTTCATTTCTGAGAAATTACCATCTTTTCTCTAACAAAGAAGTTTTGAAAATAAGTTAATTATACTTGTAGAGTACTCACATCCTGTGTTGAAGACTGTAGGAGAGCCAATGAATAGACTGATAATTCCCATTGGGAGTGAGGTTTCAGCTTTATACAGTAAATGAGGTCTGGGGCTATTCATTGAACCCCTTGGGCAAAACACAACATTGAACAGTTGCTCATTAAGTGAACATTGTCCATCTTCCGAACCGAAAAAAGAATCTTTCAGGAAAAAATATACAAACATACTTAAAAAATGTAAATTCATAAAGGTGTTAAATTAAGGCTTATAGGCATTTCATGTTTTTAAGGGCTTGATCTGCAACCTTAATGTTCTTTTAGCACTCTGTGTTTCTGCATTTAGCATACGTACACATACATACGCAGATTTGTTCCAGTTTGACAGTCCTTCACGTGTTGTTTAGTGTGTTTGATTAGCATAATCACTGTGTGATTATTTCTCACTAGCCTTAGCATATGCAAATTTTTGTCTTTTGACTGACAACCATTATTAGGCAATCAGAGTATAAGGATTTGCATAATCTCTGTGGTTACAGTATGTGTGTGCAATGCCACTGTGAATGCAAATCCTTTTGCTCTGACTGGTTTCTGTATATTCAAGCAGTTTGCCAGAAATACTGCTGCTGCCTCAGCATCTCATTGCCAAGTGGAAAAATCTACAAGAAAAGAAATAACAAATAAGAAAGCAAGAGAGAAATACTAGAGTTACATCAGAAAGGTGACTAGACAAATGCTACAATTAAATAGCTCCATTAAAAAAAAAAAGAAAAAAAAAGACAAATCCTTACACTCTTGTAAGATTTCAACAAGAGAATAAAAAGTTTACTTTGGGAATTCATTCTGAAGTACTATTCAAGTTACATAAACCAGTTACATTGTTTGGGAAGTGACTACAGTTTTCTTTTTGATAGATACCACTTTTTAAAAGAAAAGTAATTCTTCTGTAAATACTGCACTTTATTGTAGTTGTTGCAAGTATTTTATATAAATTATTTTATATTTAACTAGGTTAAGTAATATTTCTGTTTTATGTACATGAAAAGCATCAGGTTAGTTCTACCCTGTTTCATTGATAAGAGCAGAAATGGTAGACACTAAGAAAAGATGTGTAATGCTGAGTTCAATTCACTGCGTAATTATTCATCATAATTACTAGGGCAATACTGAATAAATTAGCTGTAAAAGGATAAACCATGCATGGTAGCACATCTAGAACATGTATTTTAACCATTTGACATCATATTGTTCTACTTGCACATGAAACCAAAATATTGTTGAACATTCTTTATTGTGTGTTTAGTTATGCTTACTAAGCTCTTTCCCTCATTCCTTTTGAATTGTGTTCTTTGGTTAGTTTGTAAGAGTCTTATTCACAGATTAATGTGATGTAAAAAAAAAACCAACTGGACTGCTAGCCCTAACAATGCAGCATATTTCTTATGGAAATACAGAATGTCAAATATACTTAGGATCAAATCACTGAGCTGCTGTTGAACTGTTCTGCTTCTGACCTGGACACCACTATATTAAGAATGTGTCAGGTAGATTGTAAATTATAGGTCTGACACTTCTGGAAAGTATCACACCTACTACACATGCTGCACAGATTTTATTTTTTTTATTTTTTTAACATGCACAGTTAATAAATACTTTCAAGAGGTTTAAGATGGATGTGCACACACAGAAATGAACTGCAGTGTGTGACTCCTAGTAGGTCCAATACTTCCTGGAAGTTCTAGACTTGTTGCACATGTTTTGTCCACCTTGAATGTACAGCTGCAGTAGATGCCAAGTATCTCCTGGAGAAGAAGGAGCTACCACTCAGCTGAACAATGTCCATAATATGGGCATTCTATATGAGCAATATAAAGCTGAATGTCCAGCAGTTCTCCAAAACATCAGAGTTTATGCCTAAGTAAAAATATAACAACATCATAGAATAGAATAGAATATTGCTGCATCTATACAATTGACCAACAGGATTGCAGGGGAAATGATTGTGAATTCTTGCTACTACTGAGATCAGAGAGGAACTGCTCAATTCTTAATTGGAAATAGTCAAATAATGCCCTGAGAAAATTTCTGGTTCAAAAAGTCCCCCAGCTATAAATGACAGTGTCTTCACATGATTGAGGAGCTTTCCTGTAGCTTTAGTAACCGCTCTTCTGTGTTTCTACTAGTATGTCACAATTATAATGCAGTACGCAATTTTATGTTTGAACTGTTTGGTATTAAAACTGCATGATGGATCCATCATGCAGTTTTAAAAATGGATTAAGCCACCAGTAAGTATAAACTGTGGAGGATATGATAATATTTTGTTCTTTTTTGCTTGGTAGGGCATTGTGTATGTGGTTGGTACAGGATTTACACTGTTTCCGATGTTCCTATTAGTTTCACCATTTGTTGGAACATAAGAGAATGAATGAAAGGAGCCCCCACTGAGCTATCTTTATTTCTTATCAATTTACAGTGAAGATGTTCAAATAAGTCTCAACTCATATGTGGAAATATGAATACCTTGCCTGCAAATATAATAAAATTACAGTGTGCTTGTTTGACTTAATTTTTGTACTTAAATAAGCAGACACGTGATAAGAAACCGTACTCAAAATATCATTCCTCTGATGTTATTTTCATTGTAACATTGTATTGTGTTAGCATCAGGATTTTAAGAAGTTCTGAGGGGTGTTGGTAGCTGTGTCACTGAATTCAGTTACCTACTCAAGTAATGGAGGTCAGTCTTTTGGTGGGTAATTTTTCTGTAAATTACCACTAAAATGGTCTACAGCAATTTTTTCCTGAGAGCTTCAATGACCTGACATGTTTTTCTGCTCACTTAGTATAGGACCCTAGTGATCTGAGTCAATCTTTTGCAGCAAATTTCTTTGGCTTTGAGGTAAAAATACTTTCTTATGTGATTGTTTTAGGCCCACCATATGTTCTGAACAAGCTCTGGTCATCCACATTATCTTCATCCTTTGACCTGGATGCTTTTATTTATAGACATTAGTGAAATTCCATTAGTTTACTGCCAACCTCAAGCATTTGAAATGCTCATGTCATGCCCCCTGGTTTTAATACACAATTAAAAAAAATAAAATAAAAATAACTCCTTTGCTTTATATTCTTTTGTGATTTGAGCCTTTATGGATCAAACTTGCGTGCTTTCCTTTGCTATCGGTTAGTTGTTGTTGTTTTTAAATTGGGCATGCTCTTACGCCTCTGGGATAAGAAGTCACATAAAAAGGACTAATAAAAGTTATATATATTTAAAATCATATATATTAAAAATTTGTTGAAATTCTGGAGGACCTATGTGTTTGAATTTCAGTTTCAGCATAAAAAAAGTCTTCAAAAAAAACCCCCCAAACGAACAACACTTAGTAATTACTTGTGGAAATTATGTAAAATTTACATTTCCAAAGGATCAAATTTCTGTGTAGGTAAAATTTACCAGCCCGGGTTCTGCCTTCTTCAGATATTTAATGGCATTTAATGAGGTGCAGACTTGGCTACAGAAGGCCTTCAAGGATAGCGGTTATGGTGAATCTGGAATAGCTGCCCAGGCAGGTAGGATAACATGGGATCTCCTGGGTCAAATTCTTGGTGATTTTGCAGTAGATGTTTCATCCAGAAAGTTCATGCAACAGCTACTGCTTTCATCTGCAGTCCCCAAAATAAAAAGCTCTTTCGTGCTCTATGGAAAGCACAAGAACAAAGAGCAACGTGGCTAAGGTCATTGGTCTGACAAGGTTGAATCTGAAACAAGCATGCAAAACCAAATGGGAGCGGTAAGGTCAAAGCTAAGAAAATGGAGTAAGGGGCCAACTTCTGCCATGCCCTTGGTTTAAGCCTGGATTTTGCTGAAGTATGGTAAGCCCCTGAAGATCTTGGGAAGGGAGTACAGTATTTGATCAAAGAAAGTAAATAATATCATGTTGCCACAAATTTCAGCTTGAATAATTAAAACATAGGTGATATTATTGCTGTGCATTTTATGTATTGAAAACAAAAATTATCTGAATGAAATATGAAACCTTTCATATTTATCTTCATTGCCCAAACTAACAGTTACCCTGTGGTTTGCAGTGAACCTTGAGCAACATGCTATCCCTAGACTGACCACAAGGAAAAAGTGTGACACAGCCTGCGTTACATAGTAAGAGATACCTAGTGCTGGATAGTATAAAAGCAAAAGGTAGTGAACGAGTCAAACACAGGGCAGCTCACCCTCTTTGTGTTGTAACTTACAGTGCAAATACATTGGTGAGAGGAAGTAAGGGTACATCTTGCAAACCTTTGACAGCTGAATCAATCTTTCATGTGAACTGCAAACCTCTCTGTCCTTCACTGTAAATGGGAGTAAATTAAATCAGCTGCATCTAAGAAATAAAATAAAAACCCAGCAATTGTAATATAGGACTAGTAATGACTAAAAAGCAGATTTTATCAAAGTTTATTGTGATAACTTTTATTTTGAAAGCAAATACCACTTACATAAGTTGAAATTTATATGTGTAATTAGTAACACTCAGTGAGTCTAGAAGTGCTTGGAGATTCTGTTAAGTATCTCACTGCTTGCTGATTATCTCAGCTATGTGATATTACTTCCCTTTTTATACTTCCCTGCAATCCTTTCTCTCTATTTTTCTAGCAATCAGCTGCTGCTCTTTGTTCCTTTGACTCTCAGCAGGGCTCGTCTCTGTCTTCTAGTGTCTGTGAGATCTGAGCGCATATCATGCTGCACCTAAGTATCCTGTTACCTCTCACAAATTTCCTGCATAAAACTTCTGGAGGCTTATCTGGTGCTTTTGGATGTTTATTTGAAATGTATCAATTGGTGGTGTTTCCCCAAATGAAACCTCCAGGAAAAAATAATAATGTCAAATACACTCCAGCATTCTGCCCCAACTTTATTAGAATCTGGAGCTAAGTTTTGAAGTTTAATTCTGCTATGCAGTATCAAAGAGCAATTGGCAGAGAAGGGATTCTTACTTTTAAGCAGCTTTTCTTAATCAACTTGGAGGCTATCCAGAACATTTCTTCATTTAGAGCCACAAACACAAATCACCCAGTTCACAACAAGGCCATGTAGCTGTTTATCTAGAAGTCTGTATCTTTAGAAAGAGAAAGGGAAGTGTGCAGATGGATTTCTGTATCAGCAGATAAACAGGAGAAAATCTGTAGAGTGATTAGGAAAGAAACTCCACATTTTTCAATGGGACCAAAATAAAATCAAATACAAAGTAGACCAACTATTCCACACACTCATGATTTTTCTCAATTCTGAAAAATTATTTGTCTCCTCAATATGTGAGCATCATAGAAATCCAACCACGTTTGGAGCTAGAATTCTTACTGTGAAGATGGGTAAATCCAACTCAAAAAATTAGTTGTTCCATCTTACGAACCATGGTGGAAGCTTTCATATAACCTTTAGTGAGCTTCTTTGCTGGCTTTCTTTGCTTATGGCACTTGTGAGATAGCATGAAAGAGTTTAACATGTTAACACTGAAGGCTAAACTAATAGTATGTCACAACTATTGTTAATATGAAGGCAAACATTTACATTGGATCAAAGAATGCACAATTTCTTGTTACCTTGTGCTGACTTATTCATATATCTGAGCTTGAGGTTTCCCTGAGTATTTTAGACCTGCAGTGGCAAAAGAAACAGTGCCTACATTTCTTTAGAAATTTAGGGTAAATTTCTCCAAACTTCAGCAGCAGTGAAGCAGTATGCTCTACGCAGCATGCTGTAGTGTTTCAGAGCTTGATATACTCTGACCTTAGCCATCAGTGTTATTCTGGGGTTATGTTACAGTGAAATCCCTAGTTTCTAGGTGGGATTGGTGGTTTTTTTATGCTGGTGGTTGCACATATGTATGAGGCATTTCACTTTCACATCAAATTGAAGAGGATGTTCAAACTGAGCATTTCTTCCAAACCTTTATCTAAAGCTCTGCCATTTTCCTTGTTCTTTTTTTTTTTTTAATCAATCTGAATTTCTTTTCAAGAGGAATTAGTTTAATGACCTATTTCATATCTGACGCTGAACAGCTGTCAGGTGATGCAAAATTTCCGTAGTGATCTGTTGTGGATTGACTGCAATAGAGGCCATGACTGTCTACCATTGCAGCTTCTATGAATAATTGATTACTCTAAGGAAAAGCTCTGATTATTTATCAAATAACCCTTTGCTAACAGACTAGAAAAAAGTGAATCATGGGGGCATAAGCATAGAAGAAGGTTTTTTTCTCAAGACACATATAAATTATGCTGCTTGAATACTGGTTATCATCAGAGTTAGGCAATTAGTTATATTTGCATCAGCAAAATCTATGAATTTTTAACAATACAATTTAATGATAAAAACTGTCAGTGGCTTTACCAAGTTGCTGTAAAGCTATTACTAGATTTTAAAAATAGCTATCAAATGCTTCTTGTGAAAAAGAAATATAAATAATTTTGACCAATGAATTTGGGGAAGTTGATTTCAATCCTCCATGTAAAAAGTCTCGAGTAGCTTTTGTAAAATTCTCTGCCAAAATGGTATATTTTTTTTATGGGACCCTGACTTACAGACACTGCCAGATCAGCATTCTGGTAGAGGTTAGGTCAGAATTATGCTTTTCATGAAAGTCAAAATTCATCCTTAAAGTAGGGTTTATTCAAAATAGTTTTTTCTAAATGGCTGTGAAAATAATCTTTGGAGGATTTTGATTTTTCATAGGTTGTGTAGAAGTTGTTTTATGGAAAAGATTAATTTATTGGTTCCTGGGAAATTATTTTTTTTTTCATAATACTGAGCTATTGTGTGTTATCCTGGAATTATTTGTGTATAATATTCCTTCACATTTCCATTGATCCTTTTCTTATTAATTTTATTGAAAATGTTCTTGTTTCATTTAGTGAGCTAGCTTTGCTGTGATATAAAAAACATAAGTTGGTGTATTGATAGGTAAACTTGTTCAGCATTTACAGCTTTTAGCTTTCTTCAGTAAAGGGAGATTGGTTCATATAGAATTGAACTGAGGATATGTACTTGAAGATAGCTAATGACTAATGACAGTTTTCTTTGTTCATGTCTGTATTACCTCTTTGTAAAACTGCATGAAGAAGAAATATTCATTTTCAAGGAAAAGTAATAATTTTCTGTTGTGTGGGGTATGGTATCACATGATGCAGAATCTGGTTTGAGACTATAGATAATATAGCATACACTGGAACAGCAGAAGCTTTTATTTTCCTTTTTCTTCTCTCTTTACAGATGGACCCAATTCAAAAAGCTGTAATAAATCATACATTTGGGGTTCCTCTTCCTCATCGAAGAAAGCAAATCATATCTTGCAACATTTGCCAGCTGAGATTTAATTCTGATGTAAGTCGATCATTTTGTATCAATTAGAAATATGTACTTATTTTCTAGGATGTGCCATAATTTGCATAATTTGAACCTAAATGAAGCGTTGTGATTTCAGTTTGTGGCTCAGCAGATGAAAAGGCAGTAGGATGCTTCAAACACACACCATTATTTGGCAGTGTTTATACACCCGGCCAGATTTTCCCTGCGGATGTATCCCTGCAAGCTCATCAACTTCAGTTGTGCTGCACAGAGTTTAAATAGGAAAATGGACTGATCCGCTACTGCTAATAAGGCTGAAATATTTGCAGGGTCCTAATTCTTCTACCACTCTTGGTTATGTTTGTGTTCCTTTTCAGCCTGTAAATGTTAGAAGTTATTCAGATATACTTAGAGTCCTTGTGGATCTACCTTCTTTTTTTCTACCCTTACAACAATATGTCTGTCTAGCCAGAATTGTATTTTAATGTTCCTGTCCTGTAGCGGTTTTAAAAAAAAAAAAAGGCAGGTGATTTTTTTTGTCTAGTGGCTCCTACCTTATGTCCTCTCACTCCTTCAGCAATGAAGTAGAAAAAGCTGAACCGGAGATGATCTTTAATATACAGAGGAAACCTGTCCCGCATAACTACCCAAGGAAGCTGTGCTGTGGTGCTCCTTGCCAAGGAATACCTGTTCTGTCACAGAAAAGCCTCTTAGAATTTAACTCCTTTATATCCTTCTCCAGGATCTTTGTGTGTGCAGACAAAACCTGAAATAGTACAATATATTTTCTTCTGCTATTTTAGTCTTTCTGGGAAGTTTCTTGACATGGGCATCGCTGGTGGAAACTTATCTTTCCCTACCAAATGTCTTTCCTTTAGTACCTGTTGTACTAATTTAAATATGGAAGTTGCTTCTGTCAGAATAAAAATATTTGAATTTAGAGTGAGGTCTAACTCAAAAACGTCCATGAGGTTCCTTCCTCATGTTAGTCATATGAAGAAGTGAAATAATTCTTGTGTGCTGCTGCTTCTTTGTAGGCAGCTGTTTATGTGCAGTTTGTACCTATTTTTGGTTTATCAATTATTTATCAAAGCCATGAACTTGTCAAAAACTTAAATTAAACCTTGAAGCCTTCTTTTAAGGATTGGCCACCTAGAGATGAAAATAATGCCGCTGTCTTGGTTCCCCTCACCTTTTTATTCCTTAGAAATAACTTTAACAAAATCTCAGTCACAATTTCCAGACCAGTCAGCATCATGTACTTACTTTCGCTGATGACTCCAGGTTTTCTAGTTCATGGACTGTATGGACATCTTCTTCTAACACTGACATCATTCCCAAACAGTGGTGTAAGGAAGGGTAATACATTCTCTGGAGCTGTCGTGTCCCTCAGAGATAAAAACAGAAGAGCCAAATTAGGCTCTTCCAACTAGAAGCCAGATGCTGGAATTAGGACTGTGAATACTGAGCCATTCATGGGGAGGGGACGATGGAGACTTCTGGGCCACAGTGGATCCCAGTGACTGAGTAGCCCAGCTCATCATTCACAATTTTCAGCTTTCTCTTAGGAAAAACCATGTCACACTGAATCATATGTAATATATAGCTGCAAGAGACATCAAACTCTTCAGTGTTACATACCAAATTGAAACACCTCCTTTCAAAGAGGGTATACCATTTGTTAGTCTGCAAAAACATCCAGACAGAAGAGAGGATGAACACATCATTAAAATTACTTAGTCATTAGCAGATTGGATTGATGCATCGACTGGAAGATTTTTCAGTGGACAGGAGCTAGGCATTTTCCAGAACAAAATGTTTGAAATAAAAATTCTTACACACAGAAGCAAACAAGATGTCAGTGGACACTGATACTTCCTACTCACAAGTATGTTCCCATACTGTTGCTTTTCTGCTGCTCTTAGAAAGGATTCCAAAGGAGAGAGGGGGAAGAAGCAGTGGCCATTTTCAGAGTCATCTAGTGTCCAAAAAATGTGTTTCGGAAGAAAGCAATTCATTTAGACTGTTCACAGCAAACTCTTGGAAGAAAAGCTGTTAAGCTTCACACCTTCAAGCGATAGAGGCTTGAACTCTAATTTGCCGACACCCTTCAGGAGAAAGTTGTTCTAATGCTCCCCTCTCTCAAAGTAAATCAATATAATTAACTTTATGGAATGGGGAGGCCTTCTTGCTGAGTATCTTTCACTTTCCACTTTTAATATTCACCTACTTATTAAAGCAACCCTAGTGCTGCTGATTGATGGAGAGATTATGATCCAAAAGCTGCCCATTGATTAACCTGGGACGATATCTCTGCCCCTTTTCCCTACCACACAGAAGAGATTTGTGGATATCTTTATGATGGTCTCTTCTCATTCCAGTGCATATAGTTATTACTGCTGAAAATCACAAAGTGCTCTGCTGAGGCTTTTCAAGAAATAATAAGTAGTCAGAGTTCCACTGCAGTTTAGAAATACTTTTCTGCAATGTGAGGGGCATAGGTAGAGCTAAGTTCCTCTGTTGCTTGGGCAATTCTGAATGTCCACCAGTTTTTGAAGCAAAAATGTGCCAAACTAAAGATTTAATGTTGAGACTTAAAGGAAAGATTGCTTTGCAGAAAAAGACCTACTAGCTATCATTTTTTAATAACTCTACTATATGAATGGCAGGCACACACATTGTAATTTTTTCTCTTATTATTATGAAAAAGTTTTCATTTACTGAATATTCTTACCTTTCATTTTCATCATATTTTGTTGAACAAGATTTAAAACCATAACAACAATAAATAGCTATTCTGTTTACAAACCTAGGGCTTTGTGGCTGTTCTACCAATATGTCTTTATTTTTACATGCTGGAGATAGGATTTATCAGAGAGTAATGAATAGAAATTCCATTTACCTACTGCACGACAGTATTATGAAAATGTTTACAATAAAACTGGTCTGTGAGATTTTTCATTTTTGCGGAGAATACAGAATTTTCTCCTCTTTGATACAGATTTCTTTCAGGGCAGAAGAGCTTTTTTTCTGGTTACATGGTATCAAAATTACATTTCAAAGACAAATGAGAAAAGGCAGTACAATAGTCTAAAATTGTTTAGCTTCTTTCTAAAGGAGTTATCTATAAATCTTCATGACAGCTGTGTGTTCAGTATTTCTTTTTAAAATAAATCTCCTCATACAAGGGAAGGGAGGAATGAGCAAGTAACCAAAGACTCTCCATGCTGAGAAAAAACATTAGAACAGCAGAGGTAGGTTCTGTGGAGTCCGTTTCAAGCAGTGATTTATTTTTTTTCTTTTGCATTGAGCGAGATCTATATATAACATTTGCATTCACGTTGTGCATCCAATACAGGGCAAAAAATTTAAGTATGTGTCTAGCTGCAAGTGTCTGTGTTGCCATTTAGATTTTGGTAGCTGCTGAGAGCTATTGCACCAGTTCAGAAGACCTGTTAAATGCATGCTTTGTAGTAAACATTAAACATCTGCTAAAAGCACCCTGTAAAATGAAGTCCAGCTGACTTCAGTAGGACAACTCATGTGCTTACAGGTAGTTGCAGGAGTAAATTCTCTGCTAACATGAGCAATCACTAGAAAACAAACAAACAAACAACCCCCACCACCCAAATGACCCCATGGCTTGGAAGAAAAGAGTGTACTAAATTTTCCTCATTTTTTGATCACCTATCTTGACTATATGATCTTCCTGTGCCCACATTTCTAATTTCTTCATTTGATCAAGGTACTGACAGTGTCTGTTAACAAGGTCAATTCTTGCAAAGGGAGTCTCTCTTTCTCTTCCCTCTTGTTTAATGCAGATGGCTGAGTGAGAATCCAGCTTGCCTTTAGAGAAAGATTGGACAGTGTTTCTATGTACTCACAGGACTTGAATTTCATTATGATACACTGTAAAAATATTTCCAAATATGTTAGCCAGAAATTATTGTTTGACTTAAATAGCAACAGTAGTAATATTCTCCTGAAAATCATGAGCTGAATGCTCATCATGGAGTCCTTATTTGTTGGGTTTTTACCTTGTTTTTCTTCATCTCTATAAAGTGAAGGTACCACTGAATCGATACATAGTTCAACTGTATGAAGTTGTCAGGATTCAAAAAGTGCTGTTCTGTTAAAAGAATAGTGAACGTTTTTTTGGAGGATAAGGATGCAATATAGCTCCACAGTATTTACTATGGTTTTAACTTTCATGGGGAAAAAAGCAGGACCAGAGGACTTATATGCTATTTAGTTTATGCTTGGTATCTAGAACAAATGATGAAAGTATCAATTTGTAAGCACTTAGGGGATAATAAGGTGATAAGAAACAGCCAACGTGAATTTGTCAAGAACAAATCATGTCAAACCAATCTAATTTTCTCCTTTGACAGGGCAATTGGTCTAATGGATAATAGGGAATAAATAGATGTGATATATTTTGGCTTTAATAGGGGTTGATACTGTCCTATGTGACAGTCTTGTAAACTAAGTGGGGGAATATGGTCTGGGTGAAATTGTTAAAAGTTGGTTGCTCAACAGATTGAAAAACTGTACTGAGACTAGTTCCTGATGGTTTCCTGTCAAAACAAAAGATCACTACAAGTCACGATCTGCAGGAGTCTGTTCTGTGCTTGCTGCTACTCTAAATTTTCATTAGCAATGTGCCTGACAGAATAGAGAGTACGTATACCAGGTTTGTGGATGACACCTAGATGGAGGGTGGCAGGCACTTGATGGAAGCTGGCAAGTTCAGGATTGCAGTCCAAAATTATCTTCACCAGTTGGAGAAAATAGTCTGGAATTCTGACAAGTGCAGTAAATAAAAGCACAAACTATTGTGCTTGGACTGGAAAAATTAAATGCAGAAGTAGTAAAATAAATGTCTGGCCTAATGAGCAAAAAGGAATTATAGTGAATCACAATACAAATATACCTTAACAATTGCTAATGGGGAAAAAAACCCCAACCAACTAATCCTGTGGTAAACTTTTTTCCCCCAAGAGTGTTACATTTATCAATAGAGAGGTAAGTATTCCACAGTATTTGAAATTGGCAATGCCTCAGGCGAAGAATCATTTACAGAAGTGGTCATCACACTTTAACAAAAGCATAATTAGTTGCAGAATTTAGAAGACATCCACTAGTATGACAAGATGTGAAAAAACTTCACTCAGCTAGGAAAAGTAGAAAGAACTGGATAGATGTACAGTGGAAAAGACAAGGAAAATATAGTAGGTTTTCAGTATATGAAAGGGGGGCAATAACAGAACAGTGACCAACTGATCTTTGTGTTCCTTGGTTTTAATGGAAGAATAAATTTGACTAATTCTTCAGCTTAATTTGATTCAAGAAATTTTTTGTTGGTGTAGTTGGTGAAACAATTCTAGCTATAATGGTAGTGAAGTTCTGGAAGGAAACATGCAGGGACAGCTGTGGGCTCCCTGTCGGCAGAAGGTCTTAACAAATTAGACACCTGTTTCTGAGGATGGACCAGAAACGCTAAATGTAGTCCCAGAGCTGAGAGACAGATTATATGACCTCCTGCTCAACTAACTTATAAACCTGTTTCTGTGGTTTGAAAGAGGGAATAGAGATTTCATTTCTTGTCCATGCCAAGTGATGGTCACACCTGGCCTGCAGCCTCTGCAAAGACAGAGGAACTTTCAAAAGCTGTTCCATTAAGAACCAGAAAAGGCTGATACAGCTAACTGTTTGAAGTTATTTAACATTTCACCCTTCTGATTTCAAACCTGTTATTTTTTCAACTTTCAGAGATATGCTTAAATGGTATTTGAAGCCATGTGTATCGTTTGCCTCAGTCACTGTTCTGTGTGTGGCTATAACCACATGTTCTTATTCTTTGCATGTTTTGTTGTGCCTCCAGTTACGGGTTAGATTTAGATATAGATTTCCAATTAACCTTTAGATTTAGAACCCTGCTTTAGTATAAACCTGACAATTTCTGCTTGAATTGTAATGCACAGTTTTCTTAATCAAAGTCACTTGTTGCAGGTATTGCCAGCCATCAAGCACATTTATCTATTATCTCAGGGCAATTTTGCTTCTGGTCTTTCCAAAGCAATGCGTCTGTGTTCTGTGAAGTCATCAGCCTGATTATTTAAGAAGATTCTCTTGTGCAAACATTTACAGGTGCTCAGCATCCCTTTAAAGTCAGTGTTACTCTATGAGGGTATAGTATTAATTGCAGCACCTGTACCTCACCAAGAATAAAATTTTGTCCAGAATTAACTTATTTATATATATATAAAAATTATTTTTATGTATATAATTTCTACAGTTATATAACTCTCTCTATATATATTTTTTTATATATGCGCTACTTCTTTCTAATAATGCACCATCTTTCCTGTACTGTGGAGTTCAGTGTAAGGAGAAACAAATGCAGATTTCACTTGTAGAATTGCACATGCCATTCATTTGAGATCAGAATGTGAGTCAGAATGGAAATACGCTCATAGGTCGCCACTTTTCCAGAGATACTGGTTTATAGTATTCACTGGAAAAAGTAGCAAGTAATCACAGAAAGTGATTAGTGCAGAGATTTCCATGGGATATCTGGCATTTGTATTAACACATTATGGAAATCCTAAAGAATTGCTAAAAAAATAATTAAAGATATGTGATTTTTTGGTATTCCAAAAGTCTAATCAAATAGCACAGGATATTTTGCACTTACATTGCATACATGACAAATTTGAAAACAACCTAGTATTTTTTTTTTTGCCCAGTTGGATATTCAGTGGAGTCTGTTTTTATAGGCCTAGCCTGCACATTTTAGAAACATTACCTCCTCTTTCCTAGACCACAGTTTTAAAGGCTCCAATATGAATTGCAGTCAGGTCTTGTGCAGGTCTGGTCTTTCCCATACTAGAGAATTAAAAATTTTCTATTTGACTGTGTGTTCTATTTTGAAAGAAAATAATTTTTTATTTCAATTCTGTCTTCCGTTAGATGTTGATTCATTCTGAGGTAGTTGTAAGTAACCTTTTTTCATGTAGGAAATAAGTAACTTAATTTATAAATTATGAAATCCAGAATACTCTGTTGAGCAATAGTCACAAATATTCACATAATCTGTAGTTCCTTACAGCATATCTAAAATGCTTAATAGAAAGTATAAATAATTTCCTTTTGTTGTATAAAGTATTCTTCCATAATTTTCACCCTCTATACAGTACCTATGCAGCCTAGAAGCAGAAATAATTCATATGTGACACAGCACCTTGTTGTTTAGCTTCCGAGTACTTTTGGAGGTGTTGAACTGAGTCTCTTGACTGATAGCCTAAGGATGTGGATGTTTCCTTGCCTCTTAAGCATTGCCTACAAACTAAATATTTTGGATGATCCTCAGTAACTGCTGTAAGTGGTCTTTCAGTGCTCCACAAGCTATGGAGCTCTCTACATGAGCTCTTCACTAACCCTTGTACCTATCTCCTCTCTTGTAGTAAAAATAATCTATTCTGTCTAGAAAATCCGTAGTGTTGCAGAACATGGACCAGCCCAGAGGTATCAGACTCACACAAGCATTGCCTGAGGACAAGAAAGCAGTATGAAAGATGGAGGGTTTTAAGTTATTGATCTTTAAGAAAGCATGCACTTAGTGTCAGCTGGTTACTCAGTCTGTTGCTGGCAGGGAGAGATGGAGTGCCTTGGTGTCCACTGTATTTATACTACAAGACTTACACTTTCCTCTCAAAGTTCACTCTCCACCCACATTCAGCAGTGGTAGCTGAAGAGAGAGTATCTAAATCAAGCATTGGAACAGGCTGCCCAGGGAAGTGGTTGAGTCACCATCCCTGGCGGTATTTAAAAGATGTATAGATGTGGCCCTTAGGGACATGGTTTAGTGGTGGACTTGGTAGTGTTAGGTTAACGGTTGGACTTAACGATCTTAAGGGTCTTTTCCAACCTAAATGATTCTATTCTGTAAGTCCAGGAGAAAGCAAAGTCTAATGCTTCTAGCTACCTGGTCCGTGCAGAAGCAGAGGTTATGGAGAAATGTCCAATGTCTATGTCAACTGAACGTCGGAGTCAGTACAGGAACATGATGCTGGAGAGATTAAAACATTCAGATGATCAGCAGCTGTTGCTGTGTTAGGATTTAAAGATTATGCAAAAGTTAGACTTTTTTTATTCACCTTTGTCAACTCTTGCTTCTTACCTCTGCTCATCCTACCAGGTTATTTCCTTTTCAAAGCACTCTTTTTGGTAAAACAAGTCAATTGTTCAGAAGGTTTGACGTCTCTTGAAAATTACTTGAGTTTGCTAGAAATTATCTGTGAATAGGCAGTGGCTCTCTCTGATAGTCCTGTTCATAATTTGCAAAAGATTAATGACCAGTATTCTGACTGTGGAATATGGAGACAAGTTGGTTTAAAAGGTTTCTGCTTCTGGCACTGAAGTGAATGGTTGCAGTATTTGCCCTTTTGGGGCCAACTTTTAACTTCTGCTTGGGTGTAGGTGATCTCAGAACTGCAAAGAGCAGAAGAAGGAGAGAAAGGCAGAGGTGAGAGTAGTTAATAAGAGAGAAAGCCTGAAATAAAAGCAACCTGCCTCCTGTGTTTGAACACATCCGTGCTTGTTACTGTCAGGCATTTTCCTTCTCTCAGAAATTATTAAATTAGAATATAAGAATGTACCAGAAAACATGATATTGGGGGTGGGAAGCAGATCTGATTGGCCCTAGATTTTCCAAAATCTGTTTTCAGTGTCAGAAGAGTGCTTAATGTGGATTACCTGTCACTCACTAAAATGACTTCCAGGCAAATTAAATACGTATTTCCAGTGTTTTTTAATGAATTGGGTCCTGTAGCTACATTCTTTGGGTTACAATAGTGTCAGAAAGATTTCATGCCTGGAGAAGGGTGGAGGAACATGAGAATGAAATTCAAATGCTAAAGTTGGGCAGGTAGTGGCTAACTGGAGTTTTTTTGAAGTCTTTGGCTGGAATTGTGGGAATGAAGACAATGCTTAGTATTTTTGAACTGTACATTGAGAAATACCATTTTATACATGAGGGAATTGGTATAGAGAGGGAAAAATATAGACTTTATAAAAGGCATAAACCATTTAAAGGTGGGAAAAGAAGTCTCTCTTCCAATTCTCTTATGTTCCATTCATTGAAAAACCTGCCCATTTCAACCGCAAGGAGAGAAACCTCTGCTTTCTCATTTCTTGCCATACACTTATTGTATTTGAGGCATTTTTTCCTGTCAGCTTCCTCAGTCAAGGTGGGAAGTAAATCAGTCAACTCCAGTAAACAATTGAAATTTATGAACAATTCTGATGGGGACTCTTTACAGAAACCGCTTTCCATAAGCGAGTCATCACCAAAAAGGAAAGATAAATTGTAAACCCTGTTGTGCAATCTTCATCTAGCTTTGTTTGGTCTTGTCCTGGTTTCAGCTGGGATAGAGTTAATTCTCTTTCTAGTAGCCGGTATAGTGCTATGTCTTGGATTCAGGATGAGAAGAATGTTGATAACACACTGATTTTTTCAGTTGTTGCTAAGTAGTGTTTAGACTAAGTCAAGGATTTTTCAGCTTCTCATGCCGAGCCAGCAAGAAAGCTGGAGGGGCACAAGAAGTTGGGAGGGGACACAGCCAGGGCACCTGACCCAAACTGGCCAAAGGGGTATTCCATACCATGGGACATCAAGTCCAGTATATAAACTGGGGGCAGTTGGCCTGGGCAGAGATTGCTGCTCAGGAACTGACTGGGCATTGGTCAGCGGGTGGTGAGCAATTGCATTGTGCATCACTTGTTTTGTATATTCCAATCCTTTTATTATTATTATTGTCATTTTGTTATTGTTACTATCATTACTAGCTTCTTCCTTTCTGTTCTATTAACCTGTTCTTATCTCAACCCACAAGTTTTACCTTTCTCCTTCTGATTTTCTCCCCCATCCCACTGGGTTGGGGGGAAGTGAGTGAGCAGCTGCGTGGTGCTTAGTTGCTGGCTGGGGTTAAACCATGACAGGTCTGTTGTAACTTCTTCCTTACAGACTTATTTAAAAAAATAAGAATTTATACAGTACAGAATCTGAGGTTCTGGATTATTAATAGGTGCAGATAACAAATTTCACTATAAAAATGGCAAAACATTGTCTGCTTTCAGTCACCAGTCAGTAACTGCTTCTGGCTCATTTTCTTTGGCACTGATAAGGACATAAAGAAGAACTGGGAGAAGAGGAACAGGCAGGGCTATATGTCAAAGTCTGGTCCACAGAAAGGGCACATAGTGAGGAAAATGTGCAGTTATGTGTGATGTAGAAGGTTCTCCATCAAAATGAGTTAAATTATGTAAATTGTATTTTTTTCTCACAAAAATTTCCTAATTTCTGAAAATGCATTAAAAGTAAAGTCGCTCTTTTACTTGGTTTTTGTTGATGATACTTTATTCCAACAGCCATAAAATCTTTTCAAATAATCTTACACTAACTCTGGATGCTTTTTTTTTTTTTCCTCCCCCCTTTATGGTCAGTAAAATTGCATTCCCTGGGGTACCAGTGATATATTCTTCTTCACTGTATCTATGTAGTCACGTCTTGTAACAAACATAATGTTTCCTTTTGTGAGAATTACTATTAAATGTAACTACCCCTGATGTAAACAAATTCCACTTCAGAACCTCCAGGCCTGACTTTTTCAGCTGCTTGGTTCTTTTATCACTCTTGACGTGTCTTTTACAGTCTCTGGAGACATTGCTGCTCTGTACTTACATCGCAGCCAACAGCTGGGAGTCTGATCCTCTGAAGGAGTGGAAGTGCAACCCAATATCTGCTTTTAAAAGCTTTATATTGGAATAAAAAAAGCATGTATTTGAACTATACATTTGAGAGTGTATTGCCCCCACTCGTGCATTTTTTTAATCTCAATTGAAAATGAAGTCTTTAAAGGTTTAAAATGGCCAAAGGGGACAGACTTCTTTTCAGGAAAGAATCCAATATGGCACTTAGGTCTAACTCCCCCACGGCCTTTAAAAGCTTGATTATGAATTCAAAACATGTATTCAAACTGAGGCAATGTTCTACTGGTAGGCCACACAGGTACTTTCATATATATAATTGTTTGATGAGTTGATCTCAAACTGTGATTTTAAAAATACAAGGGTTTATTCTGTTTGGGGTTTACATAGGTCTCATTTTATCGTGGTGAAATAACTGCAGATAGAGATGCATAGTAAATGTACTGAATTCATTTATGTTGGCTCTTTTTGGATGGGCATAAATGTTTCTTTCTATTCTTTAGAAAGGAGATTTTAGAAGGTAGTCTCTGAACAGGTTTTATCCTTTCCCCAGCATAGCCTATTTTCTCTGCATCAGTGGACTTGTCATGATAATCAACTTTTTTGTCCCAACCATCAATCACTCCTGATTACAGCTGGGGAAAAGTTCTGTTCTGTTGATCAGCCCATCAGTGCACATAATGTTACACCTGGAGACAAGTGAAAATCATCCCTCGATGGGAGAATCACTTGCCTTGAAGCCTTTTGTCTGAAGTATTTTAATTTACATTTAGAGTCTTGTTGCAATTGTCAGTGCTTGCTTTGATTTTATTATTTCTTTGACAAAAATAATAAGTTCAGTTGATCTTTCCCTACATGATTAGAAGAATGCTTTTCTATTTCAAATAACACCTTATGTTGTAACTTTTTCACTTCATTGTACAAATATTGCAATAATTATCACTATATAAATTAAAAATTAAATGGTTATGTGGTACTTCACTAGGAGAAACCTAGTATATGCTAGCCTAGAATTTTTGCAAAAGCTATTTTGTTGGCTTTTAATCATATACTTGGGTAGGGTAATATTTATCTTTAGTATTCAATTTATATGAAGTGGCTGTGTAGCAAACTTCATAGCAATGAAATAATTAAAAATTAAAGACATCTTTCCTTTTTTTAAAGGAAATATGGCTTATATTGTGATCATTACTGAGTTAACACACTTCTGAAAATAGGGGCATTCTATGTATCTAAAGCCAAGCATTTTTCCTTCCTTGTAATAAAGGTGTTTTTCAGTTGTCACAAAAATGATGAAACTTCAGCTTGAGTAAATACCTTATATTAACTTAAGTATGACTTTTAATTAGCTATCAGAATAAGCAGATGTAGTTTAATTGTGCCATTCTTTTTCCTCCCACAATCACTTTTTTATTTTAGGTATCTTTTTAAATTATCATTGTGACAATTCTATCCTTTCAGAATATCAAAAGCCCACAGCATATAAGAAGACTGTAAACCTGATACTTCAAGGGCTACAGGATGAAGTGTAAATGAAGAAGAAAGTAGAATGTGAGAGTATGGGGTAATAAAGATTTGATTAGCAATCATGTTTTTACATAAAAGGTTTAATTAGCAGTAGCGCATTTTCCTATTCCTGCTGGCCATTTTCAGGACAGTGATATATTGCTTTTTTGCAGTGAGCCATGCCACCAAATAGAAGGTGTTATGTTTTCATTAGATTCAGACATTTCAGCATTATTATCTCTCACCTCAGTCTACACAGCAATACAAAACATGTCCAAACGTTGTAATTTAATAGGCCAATGATAGATACAGTAATTTAAAAACCATGGGATATTCGCTCGTATGCTTTGTTTTGTTTCTTCTTAAATTGATGATAAAAGCACTAAATTGCAAATCAAATAATTGCTCAAACAGTCTCACGCCTTATGTTCTGTCTGCTTGAATACTTGTTTGCCAAATACAGAATTTCATCACTTGTATAGAAGTTGTTCTTCCAAAGTGAAAAACTGTTTATTTTTATGTTTTAGTAATTAATGTGGGTATATTGCATAATTTTTATTTTACAGGGTACATCACTCTGTATTACCTTTCCAAAGACTCTTACCACTTCTTATTGTAATGACATAACAGAAAATTTCCTTTTGTTATTCAATAGAGATATTTGATGGTTCTTCACTAATACAATTCTAGTCAAATAGCCTACCACAAGGTACCCGTCATTGCTTGTCAATTTATTCTCTAACATGATTTTCATACCAGAATCTTATGTAGTGATAAACAGTTACGTTAAAGTCAATTTCTAAGGTAAATACATTCTGAGAAGCAGCAATAAGTGAGTAACAATGGCTGAAGATGTCAGAAAACATGGAGTATTTGGAAATAATTAAGACCTTGGACACTGGAGGAATGAAGATTTTTACTGCATTTAACAGTATTCTATTGTATATAATTCCCAGTGGCTAACAATTTTTTTTTTCTAAAATTATTTTACATGACTAATTTGTATCTCTTTAGTGCTTGAAAAGGCTGTAAGAATGAAAATTCCTTCATGGAAGATCTAAGAAAATGTACATCATGTAGTTACAGGATGGAAAATTTTTTAATAAAATGCACTAAAAATGGTGCAGTGCCATTGTGGCTATTCTTCTAGAGTCTGAGCCCCATGCCTCAATTGGTGAGACAGGCCTTACTAGCAAGGCAAGCCAACGGGGCATGAGATGCAGAGAAAAGCCTGCAATCTTTGTAGGCTTATTAGCTTGTCCTCTGCTAAATTAGTGTTGTTGGAGGTAGTGCTGCCACCAAAACAATTGGCAAGAAGTAAGGAGAGAACAGATACTCAGGAGAAGAAAGGAGGAGATGCAATGACATTCAGTAGCAGGGATCAAAAGGAGTGGGGACTGCAGCGAGAAAAAAAGGCTTCTGGTACAGACTCTTGACTGAAATAGATTGGGTTGTATTAATGGTCACCACTTAGTCATTTCTCTTTTGTAGGGTTGATTGCATTTGCCCAAGCAGGGATTCAGTAGTTAAGACGTTTTAACCCAAGTCACAAGTTCTGTCATCCTTCCAAGAAGGATCTAATTTTTTATTATGCATGTTCTGCACTAATAGAAGGAATTGTAAAGGAAGAGGAATTCCTATGGACCGGAAGATGTTCAACTCACACTTGAGAGAAGTTTGTTATAACATTGTCTAGGCTAATCAGATGAGAAAGATGATTTCTCAGACTCACATCATGAGTGAAAACCAATGCAGAGTTTTCACTGGCGTGTGTGACCCTGTCTGGTGCTTAGAGGTGGAACAGAAGTGTAGTTTCTGATGGTGGGAAGATGAATTTTGTGTGAATTTTACAGGTGCTGCACAGCCTTTGAAATGATCAAAAGCAAAATTCCTTGTTGAAAAGAATCTTGCCTAAACTACAAAAGCAAATTCTGAATTGGTTTATTCCCTCTCCAAATCCCATGGAAAATGAGTTAAATTAATCAAGGGTAAACTGATTTTTTCAAGAAGTTAGCACAAGAAAAAGGAGGCTTTGTCTCTGATGACTCTTATTAACTGATTTTTGTATCACTTGTAACCATTTTGAAGATGAATAGTCAGTTGTGGCTGTGATGGCTGTTTGGTTGCAGACATCAGTTCACACTACTTCAGTCAGAACCAGAGGCAAGGTCCCAAGAGAAAATGAGCTCAGCATTTTTGTCCTTTTTCTTGCTGAGTGTTCATTGATATAGATAAACAACCATTAATCACAAGATATACTGGAAATTATTTCTCAGGAAACATGTTATTGGTATGGTCTGAATTGTTCTGCAGTAATGATCTTAAAAATAGTAGAGGTACTATTTAATTGGTAATTTATTTAGAACCTGGAGTATAACCATGGCATATTTATACAAGGAGCCTACAGCTAAATATCTGTGCAGTATACAGTACTTTACAGATGTCTAAGATGAGATCTTTTCCCTAGAGAGCTTATTTTCTAATAAGTCAGAAATGAAACAAGAATATAAGGTAGGGAGAGCAGCAGGGGATTGGCAAATGGATTAATGGAAAAATACTTTCTGAAACCCATTTTTAAGTTGTCTTGAAAGAGACAGGGTTTGACAACCAGTAGGAATACGATTCAACTTACTAGATAACATGTTAGAAGAGTTGAAGTCAAGCCTGTAAAACATGTTTGAGGGTAAATAAGAATAAATGTATTTTCAGAATTTGTAGTTTATGGAATAAATCATTGGAGTAGGTGTGTTGTTCTAAGGCATGCAAGAGGGAGAAGGAGCTATGTAAGAGAGCAGACAAATAAACAGTACTGAGTAACAGGTGTGATGATGCAGACTAGGATATCAATAAGTGGAAAGAAAGGAGTCTGTCATAATTAGTGATTAACATTTGGGATATAGTGACAGAAAAGAGGTGATTTGAGAAATGGAAAATTTCAGGTGGCAGAGTAAACATTAGGAGAAAAATTAGAGTCATCCAGGAGCTGTTCATGCCGAATGATCATAAAGATATTGGTTGAAAGCAAAGGAGAAGTCATCCCAAAAAGAGTTTGTCCAAGTCCAGAGAGTAGAAAGGCTTGAAGACAGAATCCTGACATACATTAGTCTGGCCAGTGCAAGACTTGTTTTCAACTGGGAAGAGGTTTGTCATCCAGACATTCTCCAACTGGGGTTACTTAGGATTTAGATCTTCTCTAAAGTCAGCCTTAATGAATATCCCCCCCCCCCCCGCCCCCCCCCTTAAGTCTATATAAAAGTTAAGATGGCTAAAGTTTATTAGTAAGCTCTTTTCTGGTATCTGCGGTAAGGAATAATGACAGACACACTTCTAGAATAGTTTAAATGGGTAACTGCTTTAAATCTGGATTTTTAAAATTAACAGAGATTACATGTTGCCACTCTCGGAAGATCTACTTATATCCCAAAGATGCTAATTTCTGTATTCCCTGAATGGGAAATGAAGGCCAAAAAAATTTTTGTACTTTTCCCCTCAATGTGCTGCCCTCCACCCCCACCAGTATCCTCATGAAATCAGCTCTAGTTATTTATTATGGCTGCTCCTCACATGAAACAGGTAACAGAGTACTAAGAGATTGATTCATAGTGAGGAGATATAGCCACTTACAGTAATTGGACTATGAATTTTAATTCAAGTCTTGAAACTGTTGTTGCAATCACAAGAATCTGTCTGTTTTGCAGGCATGAGTCCTTTTTTCTATAACAAGAGGTCCCACCAATACTAAATCTGCATTTTTAATTGAGTACTTATATTCATAACGAACAGATGGGTTTGAACTGCAGCTAAGAAGCCAGGATTTTGCTTGTTTGGGGGGCTAATAGAGGCTCATTGCGTTTCAGTATGCTGTTTACGGAAACATGAATTGCATTTAGGACAAGACGAGGGCCTTTAGTATTTCACTGCAGGCTGTTCTGGTGTGTGCAACAGTGCATTTTCAAACTGATAAGTGATGGGTTGGCCCTTGAGGTCTTTTGGCTGGGGAGAAGCGTGAGTCTCATAGTTCTTTTTTATCAGCACCACAAAAGATAAATCAACAGGATGATGATCTTATACTTAACATCAACTCTCAAGTCACTTCTTGAAATCCTTGCACTGTAAATAACCACATATTGAGGCCTGCATATTAAAGCTGCCAATTTTCTGTGATAAGGTCATCCTTAATTTCTGTTTGTTTAATGAACAGTAGTGGACTCCACCTCTTTTTGGAGATGTGACTGGTTTAAACAGTTAGAAGGAGAGGGGACTGTACAGCCATGTGGAGCAAAGGTTCATGTAGACAATAAATTCTGTTGCTGGGTCCTGTGGTAATCAGCTGTGCAGCCAAAACACCACCAGGGCTATGATGTGGTCTGTCTGATCAGGTAAAGAAGGTAGCGCCTCTGTCTTATAAAATATCAGGGGGTTTTAGACCTGTATTCCTGAACGTGCAGAAGTCCTAGACTTAGATTTGACTGACTGAAAGGCATGTTTGCACTCGACTGAATAAACAGTACAGCTATAGATTTAATACATCATTAGTAGGCAACCGCTTGTCCTCCTACCATATTTGGACTAGTAAACCCTTTGGCTTGGCCTGAAAGCTCCCAATTATATTCCTGGCCAGTTGTCTGCCTGAGACAACCTGTTAGATTTACCGTGTGTAAGCCTGAAGGTGCTAATACGTCTTAAAACTCTCAGCTGGAAGTAAATACCTGGTTTGTATTTGGAATGCATTAAAATGTATTTTTTAGGAGACTGAAGGGCAAAAACATTGATGCTGAAACTGTATCAGTAAGGTGAAACTGAAGAAGTGCTGAATTAAAGATTAAAGCCTCAGCCCTCTATAAAGAGAAAGTATTAGAAGTTACATCATGTCCGGACTTGGTAGGACTCTGGGTGCTAAAGCCAGTTGTCCTGAGCTTGGCCTAGCTGTTGTGCTATTCCTCTGTAAATGGCTTTGCAACAGTCCTGCAAGCTGTTGAGATGTCACACACCACACGTGACGTTTGTGCATCTGTCCTGACGGCCCTTGTGATCTCGTTTGGAGAGTGTGACTTCTCGAAGTTCACCATCATCAGTAGGGCTCTGGATAGTACCTGAGCTCCTACTCTCTACCCTTTCTTTGAGGAAGTCACAGTGCTGTACAGTTCAAAATTCTTATTACTTGGTAAATGTGTGCATCATTAAGTGGTGATCATTTATCTGGTCTATGATTTGGCTGGCAGAGAAGGTGGCACACAGGGGTACTTCAGCCAGAGCTGGGAGTGGAGGACCTCATGAGGCTCTGAGGAGAATGGCATGTATGGGCACAGGAGCGACATGGTTCCAGCCAGTAAGGCCACCATAAACTCTGCAAGCTAAGAAAATGCCCTGGGAGAGTTAATGGTTCTTCTCAGGAAGACTTACGTGACTTACCGGCAATATATATATCATAATGTTGATAGATCATAGCAACCTACAACTGCAAGTACTTGCTTTCACAATTACAATTTTTGCTGTCTGCTATTACCCTTCCTTATCCATTGTTTGAACTTGCACCCTTAATGTTCTTTTAAGGTAGGGTCCTTGGGTTTTTGGTCTGTCTAAGGTTCATTCATGTTGGAATAACTGTCATTATTGAAATGGTTTCTAGTGTAAAGCATTGTATTTGGGAGATAAATTGAGTTATTCTATTTATTATTAAATTTTGGTTGTATTTTTATTATGGGACGGACTTGGATGCAATTTGGCTCCAGGATCACAAATAGGAAATTACTCTAAAATGGAAAGATAGTCACACAGATTCAGTTGAGACTGAGAGTTCTAAGGGTTATCTGCCACCTTCTGACATTTTATTCCCTAGATATCATTATGTAGTGTTTCTGATATATGCTGTGGCTTTACATCTGTCCATAAACTGCTGCACAGATTATTTGCAACCCAGTAAAAAAAGCAGGACAATGGATTATGTCTCTCTGACAAAAATGTGAGAGTCTTTGTTAGCTTTATAGCTGGATGTCTGCTGGATATTTATATCAAATGTACTCAACACTGGAAATCTTTCTGTCTAATATAATATCTCTGGTGAGATGGCAGGTTGCCTGTGGTGTGTAGCCAGATATCTATACACACACACACACATACCTTTCGCAAACAGGTTTGCTGTAGTATAAAAAAAACCAGGAAAATATTCCTGTGCAGATCACTCAAATGGTATGGTTGTTTCTAGCAGTGTTCAGTAGAAACTAGTAAAGAAAGAGCACAAAACCAAACCAAGTCATTTCCATTTGCATGAAGTTGTTCTGGGTGTTCTCAATTTTCATTTTGTCAGTATTTTGTAGAGTGTATGTATGTATGACATACCAGCAGCAGCTGAGTATGAGTACATAGCACCAGCCAAGATGATGTAGGGTTACCCAAACAAATGCTATAGCAAGGATAGACAAGTAGCATATTCCAAGTTGCATCTAACACTTTTGTGGTGAAACCATGGGGTTTTTTGCTCAACTGATGTGTTTCTGTGATGCTGTACATTTTGTTTTGTTGCCTCAGTCGAAGACTGTCCATCCATCTTTAAATTGTTTCCACTGGGTCGAGGTGGAGCATTGCACTTGCTTTCAATCACCAGTCCAGGGTGAAATAAATGTCAACATTTCTGTTGACTTAAGTGGCACCAGGATTTCACCCAGTCTAAACTTAACATGCTTGCTATCTTTTTTTTTCCTCTCAGCAAGGAGGTCCTTGCAATTACAAAAGGGGAATGAAAAGAGCATGGTTCTTTGTTTCTAGATTTTGGTGTATATTGAATTCATAGGAGTGAATATCGAAATAGTTGTAAAGCTCCTGCCAAAATGTCATTTCTTTATGAGAAAAGTAATGAAGCATATTAGCTACACTCAAAAAATAACTTCCAAATCAATATGCAAGAAGTTGATCAATAATATGTGTGTTAGGAAGGTAGCAGAACACATTCAGGATTTGAAAAGTGAATGAAAGAAAGTTCTTCTATTGCAGTGGGGCTTCTAGAATAATTTGCTAACTTCCTATCATTGGTGTTTTCAACATAGATTTCAATGGAGCTTGGACTATTGAAGCAAATAGCTCATTCTTGAAGATCTTTTGTTGTTTTTAACACATTGAATTAGCTCATTACTGCTGAATATGTAGTGGAAAATAGCATCAGTTTACAGTGCAATAATATAAAAATTACTTACCAGTAACAGAATAAGGAGCAATTTGCAAAAGCTAATCATATTTGTGCCCTTGTCTGCAAAAAGTAAATTGTTAAAACATACCCAAGGGAAAAAGCACTTACTGGTTTATGCAATTTAATAGTAGTGTTAAGCATAATATATTAAAGAAAATTTTTTTAGGATTCAGTTTTAAAAGTCATAAAGGTATGAACATAAAAAGCATAGCTGTCCCATATTGCTGCTTCACCTGTACTTAGTGATGGTTGAATTCCAGAAAGCATCCCAAAAGCTCATTATGTCCAAATCAGTGTCAAACTGTCCATACACCCCAAATGTACAACACCAACTTAGAAACCTACTAGATTTCCTTAGTGAGAGTTCTGTCTTTATTTAGCTAGAAGTTTTCAGTAGGATGTCCTCCATCATGTAAGTTTGGGGTGCTGCAAAGCATACTGAGGCATAGTAACAGTTATCACAGCAGTGAGAGGTTGTAGGTGTAAATTGAGAGCTTTTCACAATTTCAGTTCATCATTGGAGGTGAAATTAAAGATTGTTATGTTCATTTTATTCAAAGAGGATTCAGAAATCTCTACAACTTCTTACAGAAACCAGATTTCCAGAAGTATTTTGTAGGGACTGGAGTAGACCTGTTCACTTTTCCTTAGCCCTGCTTGGTCTCATTGTGCCGTATTTGTATATCCCATGTGCAGACTTTTTCAGGAGATCTTCTTTACCACGAATGCTATGTGCAAACTTGCCATGTTTCTCCCCTAACATTTTCTTTTTCTTCAGAAGTCTAGAGAGGAATGCTTTGTTCTGAACTTCCATCTCAATACAAAACTTTGAAAGGGGCTTCAGTCTGTTGTTTAAGAACAGTATACTTTTATACATCTGCTTGTGGAAATGGCAACTGTTAAATGAATTATTTTTAAAAGATAGAAGGAAGAGAAATCTTGAATATTCTTCATTATTTATTGAGGTATTTTAATACCTCATTAGTTCTGATAATATAATCTCTTCTTGGTTAGTGATGTCATCAAGTGTCCATGGCTAAAATTTTATAAAAAGGAAACAAAAAGTCTTAATTTCTCACAAGCATGGTGTCAATTAAGTCAGCATTTCTTCAGGTGTTAAGGTCATGCCTGCAAGATTAAATTAACCTTCTCTTATTGAACTACAGTGCTTCTTAACCACTTCAGGAGCATTCCAAAGTTTGGTGGACATGGATGGAAAACTGTTAAATGTTACTGACTTAATTGTACTAATCTGACTTAATTGTACATGTATGTCCTGGTTTCAGCTGGGGTAGAGTTAATTTTCTGTCTAGTACCTGATATAGTGTTGTGTTTTGGATTTAGGATGAGAATAATGTTGATAACACACTGATTTTTTCAGTTGTTGCTAAGTAGTGTTTAGACTAAGTCAAGGATTTTTCAGCTTCTCATGCCGAGCCAGCAAGAAAGCTGGAGGGGCACAAGAAGTTGGCACAGGACACAGCCAGGGCACCTGACCCAAACTGGCCAAAGGGGTATTCCATACCATGGGACGTCATGTCTAGTATATAAACTGGGGGGAGTTGGCCTGGGGGGGGCAGATCTCTGCTCAGGAACTAACTTGGCATCGGTTGGCGAGTGGTGAACAATTGCATTGTGTATCATTGTTTTGTGTATTCCGATTGTTTTTATTATTATTATTATTATTATTATTATTATTATTATATTCCTTCCTCTCCTATTAAACTGTCTTTATCTCAACCCATGAGTTTTAGTTGTTGTTGTCGTCCCCCCCCCGATTCTCTCTCCCATCCCACTGGATGGGGGGAGTGAGTGAGCTGCTGCATGGTGATTAGTTGCTGGCTGGGGTTAAACCATGACAATATATCATATCTGTGATAACTGATAATGGTAACTGTGATAATGATAATGATAACTGTGGATGTTATCTTCCTTGACTTCAGCAAGGCCTTTGACACTGTCTCTCATGGCATACTCCTTGAGAAGCTGGCGTCTCATGGCTTGGATAAGTGTACTCTTCGCTGGGTGAAAAACTGGCTGGATGGACAAGCCCAAGGGTTGTGGTGAATGGGGTGAAATCCAGCTGGCGGCGGGTCACAAGTGGTGTTCCCCAGGGCTTGGTGTTGGGCCCTGTTCTGTTTAGTATCTTTATCAATGATCTGGATGAGGGGATTGAGCGCACCCTCAGCAAGTTTGCAGATGACACCAAGTTGGGAGGCAGGGTCGATCTGCTTGAGGGTAGGGAGGCTCTACAAAGAGATCTGGACAGGCTGGATCGATGGGCCGAGGCCAATTGTATGAGGTTCAACAAGGCCAAGTGCCAGGTCCTGCACTTGGGTCACAACAACCCTACAGGCTTGAGGAAGAGTGGCTGGAAAGCTGCCCTGTGGAAAAGGACCTGGGGGTGCTGGTTGACAGCCGGCTGAATACGAGCCAGCAGTGTGCCCAGGTGGCCAAGAAGGCCAACGGCATCCTGGCCTGTATCAGAAACAGTGTGGCCAGCAGGAGCAGGGAAGTGGTTGTTCCCCTGTACTCAGCACTGGTGAGGCTGCACCTTGAGTACTGTGTTCAGTTTTGGGCCCCTCACTACAGGAAAGACATTGAGTTGTTGGAGCATGTTCAGAGGAGGGCAACCAAGTTGGTGAGGGGCCTGGAGCACAAGTCTTATGAGGAGCGGCTGAGGGAGCTGGGGCTGTTTAGTCTAGAGAAAAGGAGGCTGAGGGGAGACCTTATCGCTCTCCTCAACTACCTGAAGGGGGGTTGTAGTGAGGTGGGTGCTGGTCTCTTCTGCCAGGTGGCTGGAGATAGGATGAGAAGAAATGGCCTCAAGTTGAGGCAAGGGAGATTTAGGTTGGATATTAGGAAATTTTTTTTTACTGAGAGGGTTGTCAGACATTGGAATAGGCTGCCCAGGGAAGTGGTTGAGTCACCATCCCTGGAGATATTCAAAAAGCGAGTAAACGGTGTACTTCAGGACATGGTTTAGTGGGCATGGATGATGGTTGGACTTGATGATCTCGAAGGTCTTTTCCAACCTAAATGATTCTATGATCCTATTATTCTATTGATCTCTGTAATTCTTAATTCTGATGTGTGAGAAGTTTGGGGTTTTTTTCTTTTCATTTCAGTTATTGTTACTGTAGATTGATGGGAATCAGCACTGAGCAATAACAAAAGGAAGAACAGCATAAAAACAATAAAGAGCAATAAATAAGTATAAATATGTTAATAAATATTGTGAATAGGTATGAAGGGATTTTCCTGCTCCAAAGATTTTGGAGTCTCAGCATTAAATTTCAGCACCATTTGGAAATTTCTCTCTTTCAATAATCTCTGCCCAAACAAATCTAAAACATGAAATGGTATCTTAGGTTTTAAAATCAGAAAGGGCTCTTACACCTGTCTAGTTTGACCTTTTTCATATTACACACCATACAATTTCATATAGCTGTTCCAGGTTTGAACCTGCTAACTTGTGCTTGACTAAAGGAGATGAGAAATGTAAAAGCCAATGTGACTGAACATGAAATATAGACCATCTCTTAGGCACCTGTCCTATAACACTTCAGCATATAAAATGTGTTGATTTCAGAGGGGCTACTCTTACCCAGTAAGGTCTGCAGAATTGCAACTGGTTTCTTGTAGCTTCAGTAAGTATTTGGTTTTGGTCAATGGAAAAAAAAACCCAGATTTTCAGGTTTCAGTGTAATGTGAAGTGGAGGCAATGAAGGTTTGTAGGAAGGAGACAAAATATAACTGCAGTGTAAACAGTAAGTAATGTCAGAACATTCTCATTAGGTTTTGTGTACTGCTTTGTATTCTTAACTATGGCTTTTTACATAGAACCTAACAGATAGCTTAAAGGAGTGAAAGATGCTGACCTGTCAGCTTTGTACTGGAAGATATTGTTGCCTGTTCTGTATTGATGATAGTACAACCACCTACTTGTGTTAGTAAATAAACCCCATTTTTCAGTTTGTACAACTTTTGGAACGACTTAATCTAGCCACACATATGTATTACTTTAAGAACAAACAATTGATTTTATAACTAACTTGCATTGCAAGTAGGTCTGTGTACTCTATACACTATGAATATCTAAAAGAGGTTACTCGGAGTACTAAGGCTCCGACCCTGCAGTGGTGGATAGAACTTGTGTGCTGGCAAACCTTGTAGGTATACCCAGCATCTTGGCTCTGATTGTGTTCACAGAGTCACCCAAGAATGACTGAAAGCAAGGCAAAGGGAACAAAATTATGTAAATGAATAAGTATAACTGTATTGTAGACTGATCTTCAAGTTTTCCTATGCCTCACAAACTGTTGGTCCTTCTGGATTTTTTCATTGTTTTTCTCAGAATATTTTCTTCTTGGCCAATCATTTAGATAAAACTAGTTCTTAATGCTAATTTGCTTCCGTGGTATGCCACTAGTTTTTATCACCACTTAGGTATTTGTTTTCTCTTAATATTAGTTCCTTATATAAAACATAATTATTTTTTTAAAGTAGGAAATAGTGTTTATTCATTTTATTTTGTTTCTCCCTCTGTCTTTTTCATGTAACATATATTTCCTCCCAAAAAGAGAAGTCCTGTGGGTAAACCTACAGTAGGACTTTTAAAGCAAACCACTGGCACAGGACTTGTTTAGAGATACAAAATTTGTCTAAATGAACCAGGAACTAGTGGGCTGAGGGTTCTTTTATTCCAAGAAAACATGTTGCCTCTCCATGGATGTTTCTGCACCTGGAAGACTTGGATTCCTCTTGGAATATGAGGAGAATGAATGAATCTGTAAACTCTTCCATCTTTGTCCTAGCCTTAAATTATCAATCTTTGTGCAGCTGTGAAAACTTTTCATAGTGCAAAAGTTCATGTAATATTTTACATATACTTACAGCCTTCTACAGGAAGGCTGGAGATTTAACCTCAGAAGCACCCAACTACAGCCAAGTCCACACAAAACACAGCTGGAATCAGGAAATGTGAGCATTTGTGTTTCCTATTTGTGGGTTTTGAATTTCTACCTATGGCTAGGAGCTGATCTAAAGGACACAGGAAAAATTTCTATTAAAATAACTATTGAAATATAAATTAAAAATCCAAAATTAGGTATTTGAAATTTGTGTAACTGTACATTTGAGTAAAAGAATCAGAAAGCTGAATCAACATTTTTCTGAAGACAAACTTGAAATTTTGAAAATTTCTAATAAATATAGTATTAAAAACAGTAATTCCAATAAAAGTATTAAGTCTGTGATTAAGAGCAGGGTGAAAATATCTCCATGGACTCTCTTGTGGTTTTGTACATACAAGTTGTATTAACTTGTTTGTAATTTCAAAAATAATATTCAAATAGTACTGAATTAATAGGAATTTAAATATGCACTCTTCCTGTTTTCTGTAAAATTTCTTGTAGTATTTTTTTGTCTCACTTATTGCTATTCTTCCCTGATGCTTTGATTCAGTCAAAAAAAATCTGAAGCTAAGAATTCAATGAGATTGCTATTATGAATGTAAACAGACAGAAATGGTTTCCTTGGCAACAGAAACTAGGTGAAAACACTCATGAGCTACGCTAAACTCACCCACTCAACTTTCTTTAGCTATCAGTTCACAAGCTGGATGCAGAGGGAATTAAGTGCTTTATGATCAGTCACTGTAAAATTTCTAAATGAAGTGAGGCCCTGGGCAGGTAAGTGTATGTGTACACCCTTGACTCCCATTAGTTGTTGTGAACTGCGACATACTGAGATTCAAAAAGGTGTTGGCTACATATCCACCACTGTCATTCCTTTTCAGATGACACCAGAAAAGACTGAACTCTCCAACACTATTCAGGAAATTACTGTCTTTAAAGCAGTTATTTTAAATTCAACAGCATCCGTTGTTTTTAAGTAAACATTATTTGTGTATAACCTGAACATTGAATTACATTTACTTATTAAACTCATTATTAAGTAAATCACAACCATATTGAGCTTATTTTCTTTGTCGTTTCATGGATAGATTGTACGTCAGCTTCCACTCTTAGGATTGCCATTCTTGACATATTATTCAAAAGGTGTTAATTAACACAATGAATAAAAGATGTGTGGGTGTGTCTACTGCTAGTGGAGGGAAGCTGGGATACATTTCTACAAAATGATAATGGCATATATCATTTGCTCAAGTTCTCAGTTCCAAATGTGTCAGTTCCAAATTCAAAACTGGAAGCATATATGTTATATCTACTAAGCTGAGTTAATATATAGTTTATTTTATCACATGCACAGCACATAGCAGTGTGTATAGATTAACCTTCTTCTGTCTCATTCTAAAATTAATCTGAGATTAATCACTTGGTTAATCTGAATGAAAAAACCCAAACGAGTTTAACATTCTCTTGAAACTCTAACTACAATAAGATTTACCATGGGGAAAATAAATGATGCTGCCAATTAATACAGTAAAGATAAGATTAAATGTTAAAGTTAATTTCCTTGATTATACCAGTTTTCAAAAGAGCATATTTCTCCTCCCCATCAAAGGAGCTCCCCCAAACCCAACCATTATTACTATGGCAGTCGGTATGGAAAAACTTCCAGAGACCAGAACTTGATAACCTTGTCAAAAGGAGTTTAAAACTGATCTACCTTAACAATAAAAAGGATAAAATAGATGGTAAAGTAAATATAGTCTGTTTATTGAATTTAAACATGCAACTTTTGTTGTGCTCCATGAAGTACTGGTGTCCTTAAAAGAAAAATGCCAGGGATGGGAAGAGATTGATTACTTGAGCTATCTTCCCTTCAGTATATATATTTTGACGCTGTGTATGTCTACTTGGAACGCAGTGTGAAGTGTGTTATATCTAGGCAGTTTTTTGTATCTTGCTTAGATAATTTCAGGTAACACCACACTCAGTGGCAGCCTACAGTGCAAACAAATGCATGGTCATGAAGATACTGTGTTATGGGACAAGCGATATTAAGTAAG
This sequence comes from Haliaeetus leucocephalus, assembly GCF_000737465.1. Classification (NCBI taxonomy): domain Eukaryota; kingdom Metazoa; phylum Chordata; class Aves; order Accipitriformes; family Accipitridae; genus Haliaeetus; species Haliaeetus leucocephalus. Next base: position 2,993,703 of record NW_010972571.1, on the reverse strand, counting down.
AAATTTTGACCTTCTGCATCTGATGAAGATAAAATAGCTTTTCCTTTCCATAATGAAAATATTTGATTTTACTATAGGATGGATGGTTTTACCATAAGAATGGGGTCAATGCCAATCTCTCACAATGTGATACAGACTCTTGCCAGGTGAAGTCTCTCACCATTATATAAATGGCTCTGGAAGGAGCCCAGGCACAGGGAGTGGGATGGAGCAGCTTTGTTAATGCAAAGGAGCTAGTGAGCTCAGAAAGCACCCATTCGCTCTGATCCTTGAGTCTCAGAGTACATTCATGTTTATTGAATAAATGCTTTATGAAGGAGAAGAGAGAACAGAAAGTTTTTCTTTCCATGGAAAGAAAAAATTAAATAACTGGGAATTAATGTGCTGGGACGTTTATTTTATTGTGCCATAATAATGAAGAAATACTTCCTTTTCTACAGAAAGGTCCTTTTTGGTACTTGCTCTGTTATTGTGTATTTGGCTCTAGAGAAAGGGGCAAATTGATCAGTCATAGTTTAGGGGTCAAAAGCCTTCTCTCAGAGCATATCTGAAAGAAGTCATGTTACACGTGTCCTTGGTGTTTTATACCACAGTTACATCTGAGTGCATAATGTAATTAGATCTCTGGCACTGTATTACAGAGTGGTGTTGATGATAAAGTGCACAAAAAATTGAAATGACACAATTCAGAAGATAAAGGTAAGCTTAGCAGAAGGAAGAAATGACAACAGGAAACATTTATCTGCACTATAATTGACTGCAGATTGAGTTTGTATGTATCAGGCAGAAATCAGGATACTCTTCTTGTTCAATGTGAAACATGTCATCGTGTTGACATCACCTTTAAAAATTACTTCATATGTCTTCACTTAATCTCATATTCTGCAAAGGCTTGCACAGGTACTTAGCTTGTTTGTCTTTTGTACTGTGAGTCTGTGAAGCTCTGCTGAAGTCCATGGAGTTCCCCTGTTTTCTAGAAAGTAAGCATAGGACTTGTGAGTAGTCCTGAATTTCCTGCGTATACTCACTGGGCAAACAAAACAGTAGGCCTTGTAAGAAATTATTTTTGAAAATTTAAAGTAGCTTCAAATAAAAACTTACCTACTAAATAGAGTAAATACATCTCAGTGCAAAAGACTGTACAATCCTCTTCTCGTTTTTTCAGGTGTGGCTCACAGTAAAAGCCCTGTCCTAGGCAGAACCAACTGTTGGGCATCTCAAGGCTGTTAGACTTTCTCTCTACAAACTTCTCCAGTTTACTTACTGGAGAAGTTCTGTAGAGATCAGCTCAGGTTATGTAAATAGCACATACCTGGTAGTATACAGATGTCTCAGCTGCATACTGCAGCCTTCCCTGAGCAGTGCTGTCATCACTGACTGGCCAGGCTTTGGAGTCATTAGAAAAAAATATGATGCTTGTTCCAAAAATAAAAAGGTCTTTTGATTTTTATCACTTTCTTCTGTGCTTAGAACATCTGTGAAATTATATTTGAAGGACTTATTGACAGCCCAGCTTTAGGAAAATACTCTGTACTCAGAGATTAAGACAATGTGTAGCATAGGCATCTCATAAACAATTTCCCTCACTTCACCAAGCACAGAAGCCCTCTTGGCTTATGCAGTTGTGTATTATTGCTTTCCATGTGTGTCCAGCTCACTGACAGTATTAGTTTGAACCAAGAAACTCATTTTTTGTTTTTAGAGCTTTTACTCTGGAGGATCCTGACATGGGTTGCAGATGTATTAGCCAAAATGGCTACTGTTGTACTGGGAATAACAGCAGAGGCGATGGTATCATCCAGTAGCTGGTAAAAACAAAGACATGAATGATCTACTGAAATCTCAGATGGGCAAAAAGGACTTTTCAGCACTCTCAGCCCTTGTTTGGGGCTTTCTAATGGTGCAGACAAACTGCAGCCTTGCTACTAATTGTCCAGATGAGAGCATGGAGCAGAGCACTGTCCACAATGGACATCTTTCAAAATGCATTGTGAAATGAGAAAGACATAATGCAGGATAGTTGGATTGTTTTTTTGTGATGAAGAATCCGTGGAACATAGTCACTACACTTCTTTTAAAAAGTTCTTTTCTTTGAGCTGGCTTTTATTATAAAAGTGTTGCCTAGAAGGAATGACTGAGGCAGGAAAACAATCTAAGACTGGTAACATGATGTGGAGCAGGGGGGTTATGAAAAGGGTAGAAGATGCAGTGCTGCTAAGTTGAAAATTTTCTGAGAATAGGAGGAGACCCTTTTTTGTCTCAATGCACAAAATTAAGCACGATGTTTTTGTTGGACCAATGCCTAAAGAACATAAGTGAGAAAACATATGATTCACACAGGTACATTAGTCAGGCAGACAAACTTATTTTGAAGACTTCCATATAGATATGATGACTGTAATTGTAAGACAATACTGTCTGGATTGTTTAAAATAATTCATCTTTCTCATCGTATTTTACACATTGCAATTTGCTTGGTAATATGATGTCCTTATGGTAATTGTGGTACAATATTGCACTTAAGCAAAGAAAATACAGCTGAGTTTTGACACTATGGCTGTTCTTTCTAACTGCTTACACCTGCATATAGAATTTTTTATTCTTTTATGGTATGTGTATGTCTGTGTGTTTATAACATATATACACACACAATAAATGTTTATATAGACAAATAATTTTTTTATATTCTAACAATTTGGGAAGGTTACAAAATGTAAGGATTAGAAAGGTTCCTAATTATTTGACAGATAAATGAAACCAGAGGACATTATTTGTTGTGCAAAAGAGATGCTTAAACTGACTTGTACTGCTCAAATAGGCAGGACTTCATTACAAATAAGCTTGAAAAGTGATTTGCTATTCAGACATCTTGCCATTTCCTTGAAGTAATTCCCATAGACCAAAGTTTGTCTACATGTAATTTCCATGATCAGAGTCCTCAAAATTTAGTCAAGGATCCTAGAGTTTTCAACTTCAGATACGAAGTAATAATCTACCTTTTACTTTCTTGTTAGACATCTTTTCCATGAATGGATATAGTTTCTTAAAATTCAATGTAATGTTGCACCAGCAATATTTGACATATTTCGCATGCTTCATCACTGACTGGGTCACTTGTTAGCTGACAGTGGCCTGTCATCACAGTGCTAGGGTTAATTCTGTGTAATCAAACATGGAAACTATGATGTGAGGAGCAAACTTGGAAACCATGATGAAAGAAGAAAGTAAGCTCTTTTTTAATGTATTCTTCTAATGTGTTCTTTTATAATCCTAAAAAGAAACAGAATTTAATATTAGAGGGTTTTTAGGATAGCTGATTGACCATGATCATGAAGTTTTTTGTAGTAATAGGGAATTTTTCCTTTAGGATTGTCCTGAATCTCTTTCATTTGAGAGAACACCTGATTTTGGATCAAACAGTTGTTTCTCAAAGGGGACTGGAGTCCATCAAGATGAGCAGTTATAAATGTCAGTACCCTTTTACAAAACGTGGAAAGGGAAATCCTCCCTCGATTCCCATTGGCTTCTGTAGATGCAGGGTTTCACCTTAACCTCTGCTTGTAATTTGTCTGAGCACAACTTCTAGAACAACTTGGTAAGGTAATATATAAACATGTATATATTATCTTCTTGGTTTTTGCAACTGTTGAACTCTGAAGTGTTCCAGAAGGAGACCCCTTCTCACCTTTCTGAAGGGGTACAGTCACTTCACTCAAGCATCATGGTTGGCACCAAAAAGTAGAACTAACTTGTCTTTAACTCTTTTGCTCTCTCTCAATATTTCTTAATTCTGCATGAAAGTTGGGAATAATTACATTTTATGATCTATCTTATTTTTGCACTTAACCTACAAGTAAATACCATTTAAGTGTAACCAGTTTTGTAGGCTACAAGTAAATGCCATTTAAGCAGTAAGGGTTATTTTAGTTCTCTTATGGCTGCAAGAAATGATTCAGTGAGGTACCATGTTTAAAGTTTCTGTGCTGGAAAAGATATTTATATCTTTTTCCATTTCCTACATCTTATTTTTGCAAGGAAAGATAATGACAGACTTTTTTTTTTTAAGGGTTCCAGTTCAGTTGTAAAGGTTCAACATAAGCTAATTTGGTGCTGGTTAAATGCTTCGGAGCAATCTGTCTGCTCTCACATAGAAATACCATTAATGTGCCAGCTACAGTTATATTGAAACAAGCTCTGATGGCTTCATGTCCCCACAGAGGATGGAGATTTAAACTTGGAAATAAAAAAGGCATAAAGATCTTCTTTAAGTAGAGGCTGGGTAAACTGGCAGCGCTCTGTGGGAAGTGAGTAATGGACAACTCTGTGTAGCAGCCATCATACTTGTAAATTTGAGCAATGTGTTTCTACTTTGGAGCAATTTCATTCATATATTTCAGAACACTGAAAAGGTCACCAATTTCTACATAGGCCCTCATTGTATATTCCTTATGCATCCAACACTCTGCTTGAGTTGAGGTTTGTGGAACTGTAGCTGTGAGAATTTGGATGGAAGAGAACTATGAATGCAGGAGACATAAACCTGGGGTGCTCCACCAACAATTCTGTGAAGAAAGTTGAGCTATGTATCAAACTAGTATCAACATTCATAATTCAGTATTAAGGACCATGTTCTGACTACAGTTCTGATACATATGATGAATGACACTATTAGTTAGGGAGAACAAGTGCAGTCAGAATCTGGTGCTGACTGATAATTAAATTTTACTAGAAACTGTAAAAATATTTGACATGATAGCAACATGAGGATGTACTGTAAAATGTAATTTTTAATGCATCATCGTAACTTGACACTGGTCTTTCAGTTTAACAATAATTAACATCTCTTGACTGTTTGTATTTGGCTTACAGTATGTCTCAATGTTATGTGTTGGGAATTGTAAAAGGTGCATGATTGTGCTGTTTCTGTTCAAGGTGTTTCTAATTAATAACTTCACTGTCCAGTGTTCTTTCAATAAGGGTACCTAATACAATATTTACATTATTTTAGGTACAGAGAAACTGGCTTTTCAACCAAACTGAATGATGCATCTCAACATACAACAAAAGCATATGCATGTGTGTATATCTATGCATGTATACACATACATATATATATGCGTTTATTGGTTTAGACAAGGTCTCTCACTTCTTTCCTACTCACCTTGAGCTTCTCACATCTCAGGCATCTGGAAGGAATCACGACTTTTCATGAAAGCTGAAAGTCATGTATCTCAAGATTAATTAATATATGTTCTTATTGTGATATTCACTAGAACTTCCTCTCTCCATTTACTTGTAGCTTATAAAAATTCATCTCCCCAAAATTCAGCATATTAAATAACATTAAATAAAGATCTAATGACTAAGAGACGCCAGATAATGCAGGATTCTTCTACCTGCATGAGTGGCTTAGTGAGTCAAATGACTGTGTCTTTTTATCCCTTTGATCTTTTGAGTTTGTAGCCACTAAATTACGTAGGTGTTTTTTTAATTCTTCTGATTCCACAATGGAAAGCCTTTACCTTTCTTTTATGTTCTAAGTATCTGCTGTTGTTTCATGCCAGAAACAAAATACTGACCTTTGTGGGTCCTTGGGCTGACCCAGCATAGTTGCTTTTTATTTGTTCAATTCTGTAGTAGCTAAATTTTGGCTATTTTTCTAGACCCTTAATAATTTCTCTTTCAAGTAAGAAAGGAGCTGCTCTCAGTAAAATCTGAAATTCAGCAATAAAAATATAAGGAGTTTTTCAGGTTGTTAACTTATTAACTGGAAGACTATCTTTTCTAGGAGTTCAAATAATTAGAGAAGAAATAAACTCTGAATATTCATACTAATTCCAGTGGGGTTTGTATAATGTTTTATCTTGCACTTCAAATATTATTCTTAAAATATATTTGCAACATAAATTAAATGAAGAAAAGTTGGTACTTACTCTTAGAATAATAAAGATACTTCCAGTGTACTACATAAGTCTTAATAGTAATGCATATACAAATCTATTTTAGCTTAATGATATCAAGTAGCCAAAATATATTTGGGACTGTGGCAACATTTGTGTGAGCTATCTCCTTTGAAAGGATGCTCCTGACTTTGAATTTCAAACACTACCTTTTGTAGCAGGTAGACAAAAGTAATCCTTTTTTTTTTTTTTTTTTTTTTTTTTTTTTTTTTAAGAAAGTCAGCTAATTGCATGTCTGCCTCACATTCAGTTAAATCTTTGGTGATGGGCTTTGAAGAGGTTGTTTTATGTTTTGCTTTCTTTTGTTTGGGCTTTCGTTTTGGTTTGGGGTTTTTTTGGTTTATTTTTTACTGTCAGTCTTTGCTGAGAAGTTCCTGATACCACTGTTAATACTAAACTGTTCTTTGAAGGAAGCTTTGACAAAATCTCTAGTTTGAAATAGAAACTGGAAAAGTGCAAAGCTACTGGGAGGAGAGTGCCTTCCTCCCTGTTGCCTGAGAATTATTTTTTTTTTTTAACGCAAAAGCAAAAAAAGTCTTGATAGAAAAACTAATGGTAGCATAGTAGACTAAAACAATCTTATTTGGTCTGAAAGTAATATACTGTTATACAGTAATATACTGTATTTATCAAATTGGGGTTGCTTGAGTATTTTTTCCATTGTTTTCCAAGCATCATTCTAAATGTAATTTTCTGTTTGGTCACTACTTGGATAATGTGAATGGTACCCATTATTGAAAGGTAGTCTGTATTTGTACTAATACAGAGAATGCCAGTTTAGAAATGAGCCTGATTGCATGGTTCATTTTGTTCTCCTTTGTAGAGCCAGGCTGCGGCCCACTACAAAGGCACTAAACATGCCAAGAAGCTCAAAGCACTGGAAGCCATGAAAAATAAGCAGAAATCTGTTACTACCAAGGACAGCGCAAAGACTACCTTCACTTCCATCACTACCAATACCATCAATACCAGCTCTGACAAAACAGGTTAAGCGACAATCTTTGTTGGTTTTGTTTGTTTTTTTGGTTTGTTTTTTTTTTTTTTCTTGTTTAATTCCATGTCTGTTTGGTTATGTGCTTGCCACATTGATTCATGCTCGATCCATCTTTCTGTGTGATACTGGTTTCTTTTAGTCTGTTCAATAGGCTGGTGAGAGTATGATAGTCATGTCACCGAATTCTCTTAGTGAAAAGAGGCTTGTCATTCTTTTAGGACAGAATGCAATACTCATGACTTGATTAATTTTTATAGTGGCTAAACTATTACATATCGACTGATCTAAAGATCCTAGTCTATTTGCAGTACCTCTCTGTAAATAATTACATACGGCACATTTCTTTTAACCACCAACAGTGTAGCAAATCGCGCTACTTGTGTCTAGAAGCCTCTTACAAAAGCTTTGTTAGTAAAAACCTAATTTTCATAAATTTCAAACATTGCATTATTTTTTTTAAAATGGCTATTGCATGGTTTTGAGCTGGAAAATAGCTGTATAACCTCTATTCCACACAATCAGGTAAGTGCTATTGATGCCAATTATTCTGCTTAAATGAGCCTTCAGACTGAAATAATATCCTTTAAATTATTGTGTTGGTAAAAGGTACTCCTTTGCAAATAAACTCTATGTGAGTATCTGGTAAAGTCAACAGGATTTGATTAAGCTTGCATTTCAAATATGTGGCTATTGTACTGGAAGTTTCGAAGGAAGGTTGAAAGTTCACTGAAGGGTACTCTAGTATCTCACAAGGCATGACTGCTCTTGTGTATGAAGGGATATAGTTTGCATATTTAGTCATAATCAGTCCCCCTTCCCCAAACAAGCCAAAAAGAGCCACAGCAAAAAAGCCAAGGCTGTGAAACAACAGAGACCTTTCTACTCATGCTGAAAACTACTCATTTGGAACACTTCCAATGCAGTAAGTTTACAATTGTAAATGGATGTGCGCTAACCAGTTATAGTATAACAAAAAAGTACCTTGCAGACATGTTTAGTACTTTCCTTAAGATACATCCTTGCTATATTTGTTATAGAGAGATACCTCTATGTCTCTCCCTCTATATATCTTTGTTATAGCCCTTTATTATAGACAGCATATGTTTTTATGGAGATTTATATTCTAATTATAATGTGATTGCTTTAAAAAACAATCCTTACATTATTTTCATGTTTGTTACCCGTGCCCCCCCTCAAAAAAAAAAAGAAAGAAAGAAAATATTCTGAGTACTTTTGTTTCTATGATGAAAGAAATGAAGCATGGGAGAACAGGAAGAATGTCAAAAGTTATTTATGAAAATATATGTGTTTCTAAACATACAAATAACATTTAAAAGTTTTTCCTGCTGTTACCTGTTGGCATGTTCAGAACAGAAAGGGGGATATTGTATGGAAAGAGTGACTTATTGTTTACAAAATATGATCTAGTGATTGAAAAAAAAAAACCTGAAGAAAAAAGAGATCTTTTTAAGCTTTAAAATGTATTATTCAAAAGTTTTTATTTTATGCTGTGTAAGTTTGAAGGATTTTCCAAGGTGCCTTAAATCCAGTCTGAGTCTTTCCATCAGGCTTTGAATTAGATCCCTGACGAGCTATATGAACTGTCTTGTATCGAAGGTCAGTAGTACAAATCAGTTTTTATATTGGCATAAGAAAACACCAGAAATCCAGTTGCACACAAAAGCATGGAGTTTCCTCAGCTTTACACATGGTTTGTGACTTCCTGGATTAATTTCACAGAATGTGTATATACATATATGTATGTATATTTATACATGTATGTATTCTATGTTAGAAATACTGACCTTAATGGCATTTTGAAAGACACATATTGATGTTAATTGACAAACAGCCCAAAATCTGACAACTTCACAAAAGACTGAGAGCCATATTCAACTGCTGGCAAAAGCCCTATTCAACCAGTGGCATTCAAAGAAAGGCGGCCAGTTCTATCCAAATGCAAATACAGTTATTACAGGTCAGCATTGATGTGACTGGCAGTAGAATAGCATCCTTGGTGTAAATCATCCTTTGCAGAATCAAGCATGTATGCATAGTGGGAGAAAAAAAAGGCAAAAAAGGAGAAAATTTTGGGTAGCCAAAAAGATGAAATTTTCTGTTAAACATGACAAGTTAAAAATTTCATAAATCAGATTTTCTTTCCTTTCCAGTTGTTCTGTGTCTTATATTTGCTTCATAGAACTTTTATGGGCAAAATGATTTCTGAAAGCCAGAATAACATCAGAATATACTACACTAAATGTGTAAGTTTGCACATTTTAAATGATGGCTGTAAAAGTAAAATATTCTGATAGTAATACGCAGTTCTGAGGGAACAGCTGTCCTTATGAACAGAATTTATTAATTAATCTTTCTTAACTAGTAATAAGGTCCGTTACTAAGTTTGTGCATTTGTGATCATTTAGATCAAAAGCTTTTTCTACAGTATTTTAAAGCTCTCTGCTGAAGATTAATACTTGATCCCAAATACACTGAGGATAGGGTCATGTTCATATCACCTCCAATATATCATGTACAGCAGTGGTTAAATGGTGAATTACATGTTAGTCACAGCACATTGGTCAGGACTTGAGTTCAGTGGTTCTGCGTACCCTTAGCAGCTCCAGCAAACAAAATGTCATCAGGAAATCTGCAGTGCTATGCAATGAAGATTATGAAAAAGACCACACAGTATACAAACTGATTCAAGAGCTAAAGCAGCAATTTATTATGTTGCTTATTCTGGAACTATTTTGTTAGACGTGGTGCCAGCATGTGTTATTGCAATAAATAATGGAGACTGTGCAACCCACAATGTAAACGGACTCCTTAAAACCTTTCATAAATGATTCCTTGTGGTTAAACTATGTGTTAAGGAGAAAACATAAAATATGGAGTCATTTTGCTCATTCTGTGAAAGTCACTACTTTTTTTTACCCCTTTAAGCAAACTTTTAGAATTATTAGAAGGCTTGAACTTGAGAAATCATTGGGGCAAAGAAATATGAAGAGTTATGTTGGCAGTCACGTAATGGACAATGCCAGTCTCGACATTTGGGAACTCTGTCACCAGTTCTATTATTTAACGTCCTTCTTTCATCTGTATTTACCATTTATTATGTGATACGTGTAGTCACTCAGGACAGAAAACCAGAAAGTGTGACCATTCCAAAGACAAGCCCACTTTATGGTAGCATACAAGCCAGATTTCAGTATTTCTTGATTCTCCAATTCAAGGGTTGACAATAAAAATTAATGTTTTCACCACATATTAACAACCATGCATACATATTCCCTGACATAAAGTTGTTAAATGTCCTCGATAGCTTTACAAATTGACCCTCCTTTCTGTCAAGGTATATTTTCCTCATAAAAATACTTCACACCTTCACTTTGGCTGTAAGGACAGATACTTTAGGAACACCTTTCAGACTATATTTAGATAGACTGTTCTATCATTCTAACTATATGTCCCATCCAGTAAAGTCATTATCCCACACTTCAATTTTTTTGAACCTAGAGTGAGTGTCCAAGATTATATCCTTGTAAAATGATATCCCTGTAGTTGTTGCATATGTCTAAATATTGATCTTTTCCAAAGCTATTTGAAGTTAAAAAGGACTCTCCATGACCACATTATCACAAATTAGGTCTTGAAGATTTGGGCTATTTTTATTTATTTAATTATTCAGCAGAGAATTCAGCATGAGTTTGATCATTTGTTATCAATGGAGAAGAAGGACCAGACCTTTCCAAGGCAGGGGGAAACCTGTCATTGGGAGCCATCACTATGGCAAAGTCTTTAATGTTGCTTTTGAATGTTATACACTACGTCTTATATCTTGTGTACTTAAATGCAGAGAATAGGTCTTGAAAACAGAGAAAAATGTGATGAACAGAAAGAGTGTGTACCTGGGCCAAGGCACAGACAAGATCATCTATCATTAGGTACAGTCTTAAGAGCTAAGAGACTCCTGTGCTGTCAGAGAACAAAATACTGGCATCTGTCCTAAAGAGCTTACAGTCTACACATAAGATGAGAGACAACTTAGGGGGATAGACACTGTTAATATAATAGGCAGGTGTTTTAAAGAAGCGGTAGCATAAACATGTTCAAGTGATAAAGGCATCACAAGAAATAAGAACACCGAAGGATAGATTAGAAGGAAAAGGAGGAAAGTTTTTTCCAGATACTGAATGTACGTGTGGGTAACAGCATGGGGGAAAGCATAAATTCTCTTATTTTCCTTTCACTGGCACGTATGAAAATTCTTCTCTGTGGGAAAATTTTAATTGAGCTACCCCTTTTCAGTCCTTTTGTTTTTTCTTTTTATCTAAGTGATAGGATATTTCTGGTCAGCAGATGAAATTCGCTCCTGAAATAACAATTGCAGCCCAGCTGGGATAATTCTGAAATGGAGAGCAGGTGGAGTAGGAGAGAACAGCCAGTCTGGCAAGGTCTTGGGCATAAAAAAGGAAGGCAAGAAGGAGAAAGAAACCAGAAATGATGTGGTAAGTCAGGGTAAACTTTGAAGAAGGAAGAAAGGAAGATGGCATGAAATTGAGAGATTCAGGAAAATATGCTGGAGAGTGGCAGCCACAAATACCACAGAATCACAGAAATTTTGAGATTCTGTGAAGAGACCTCAAAAGGGACATCTGGAAATCAACCAGATCACCCCTACGGGTCAGAGCAGGGTGAGCTAGAGCAGGTTGCTCAGTATCTTCTCCAGTTGGGTTTTGAGTATCTTCACAGCCTTGCTGGGCAACCTGTTCTACTGTTTGGCCACCCTCAGGGTAAAGAAGTTTTTTCTTGTATTTAAGTCCAATCTCCTGTATTTCAGTTTGTGCCTGTTGTGTCTTGTCCTGTCACTGGGCACCACTGAAAACAGTTTCTGGCTCTGTCTTTTTTACTGGCCGCATCAGGTATTTATACACATTGATAGGACCCCCCTGAGCCTTCTCTGCTCCAGGCTGAACAGTCCCAGCTCTCTCAGCCTCTCCTCATACAACAGATGCTCCAGTCCCTTAATCACCTTTGTGGCCCTTTTCTGGACGTGCTCCAGTATGTCCATGTCTCTCATGTACTGGGGAGCCCAGAACTGGAGCCAGCACTGCAGTTGTCTCACCAGTGCTGAGTAGATGGGAAGGATCGCCTTCCTCGACCTGCTGACAACAGTCTTGCTAATGCAGCCCAGGATGCCATTGGCCGCCTTTGCTGCAAGGGCACACTACTGGCTTACACTTAAAGTGGTATCCACCGGGACCCCAGGTCCTTCTCCACAAAGCTGCTTCCAGACGGTCAGCCCCCCACCCAGACTGGTGCGTGGGGTTATTGTTGCCCATTTGTGGGACTTTGCATTTCCCTTTATTGAACTTCAAGGGACTCCTGTTGTCCCATTTCTCCAGACAGTCCAGGTCCCTCTGAATGGCAACACACCCGTCTGGTGTACCAAGCATTCCTCCCAGTTTCTTAGCATCGGCAAACTTGCTGAGGGTGCACTCTGTCCCATTGTCTGGGTCCTTAGGGATGACTTTAAACAATATTGGCACCAATATCAATTCCTGGAGGACTCCACTAGTGACTAGCCTCCAACTTTGTGCTGCTGACCACAACATTTTGAGCCTGGCAGTTCATCCAGTGTTTTTTCTATTATCCTTTATGTCTTTTTGTAAAAATGAGAACTAAGAAACTGTAAGAAAAAAATAAGAGTAAGCTCAAAGAAAAGAACTAAAATGGAAATGAGTAAGACTTATCCAAATCTCTAAATGCTGCTAATGCATGCCTTTAATAGGTTTGCACGAGTTTCCCATCAGGCAAATCACACTGAATTTATGTAATATGCATTACTGTTACAAAATGTATTTTACGTGCAATTAAAATAAAGATCATTGATGGGACCTGACTGAAGTGCAAACTGTCTTGTATTTTAAATTGTTTCTTTATGTCTTTCTGTTGAAATACGTGACAAATTCAGAGTTTTTATTTTCAGAGCTGTTTTATTCTTTGTAAGTGTACTTCATGCCCTGTTATATACTGTGTTGTCTTGGTGTATTGTGCCTTTTCTAATAATTCCATAGTGCATTTTGGCACCCTTGCAACCTTGAACTGTGCTTCTGTGGAATGACTCAACAGTCTACAGATACCAAGAGTAAAAGCTAACGCAGATCTGTTGCCTTAACATCAGCTTATACTGGAGCTGCAGTTGGTCTGTAGATATGTAGGGAGTGGCGATAACGTGTTGCACAGTGTGCAGGATGTCTTATGCCATTACTGAGAAGGAGAACTCAGCTTCAAATGCAAGGAGTGTTTTAACAGAACAAAATCTACTGAACTGCTTAGACTGTTCATCTGTACTTCTGGTTTTATTGAATATATGAAGGAGAGAAGGGCAGAGGTTATTAAACATAATATTCATTGAGAGCCTAGGTGGAATTTCTTTGACCAGCTATAGACATACATATCGACGCTAATTGCACTGGCTTCTCCTTAGTGTGGGAGGAAATCATGTCAATGAAGTCTAGTGCAGAATTCATCTTATGCTAAAATAAATATCTATAATAAATCAGATGAATGGTGAAGACCTGAGAAAAAGTATAAAAAACACCTGTGCTGACTAGGTCAGACGTAAACTGCTATGCTGATACCTAAAGTTAGCTGAGACAAATTCCAGCCTCAGTGACCAAATTGCCCTTTCCTTCAATGTGCCTAATTTTTCTTCCACAGATTTTGATTCTTTTTAACTGAATCATTAATTGCTCTGTAAGAATTTGATGCTCAATGCACAGAATCTGAGTTGTGTTATTTAATCCTGAATGATCATGTAATAAATGACACTGTTTCTGTTTGTCAAGTGAAAATTTTAATATCCTTTTGAATAGCTTTTAGATTTCCCACTGACAAGAATAGTGTTTCTTGATTTATTTTTGTTTGTTTGTTTGTTTTTAAAAAAACATGAACCTTTTTCTCATCTAATTTTTTAGGCATTGAAAGAAAAATATTGCCTAATAAAGGTAGATTGCTGGAATATGTAAGGTTTAGTATTAAAATATTAACTTCATCTTTCTCATATTACATTCAACCATAGGTGTCCTAGTGAACATGTCCTATTAGAATGTTGTGTCTCTTTCAGGTGTCTAGTAAGGAGCCAAGGGATTCCCTGCTATTAGTATGTGCTGCTTTATTTAAGATTCAAAACTTCTGGTCTAAATTGTAGAAAAAAGTTTTCAGATGTAGTGCTCAAATGAAATCTTGGTTGTTATGAATATTTGTAGAAGGACAACATATAATCGACTAGTACTACAACAGTTTCATTTAAAAAGATGAAGAAATATTCTTTGGATATATTTATATGAATATATTTCTGCATGTTTGTTTGGCAGTAGTTGCCTTTCTCTGTTCAAGAAAGGTAATTAACAGTTGTTTCCTCTAATATCATGGATTAGCACACCTTGCTTGCTTTCTTTCATCACTCAGATAGTCAAAACCATGTGCACCTTAGCTCTGTACGTAGATTTATTTGTGCAGTTCGTGGTTCAGCTCCAGAACCTGTAATGGAAACAAACTCCCACTTGAACAGGAAAATCTTCTTATTTCTGCTTTCATTTTATCTCCCCTACATTTGGCTTTTGAGCTTATTTTCTTTTCTTATTATAAACATATGTTTTGGTAATGGCTAGGCTTTAAGGTTTATGAGGGCTTCCAAATATTAAGAATTATTGGATTATTTCTGGTGTTGCTTGGTATAGCTACCCTATTTTATCATTTAGTCTTCGAGGTTTTTTTTTAATCCTTTGTTCTTAATGGCAAGCTACCCTAACTTTTCCTTTCTTAAGGAAAGCTGAGGAAGACATACTGCTGTATTTATGACATTGACATATATTTAAAGTGCCACTGCCTATTTATTAGCATTTTTGTAGACAGCAGATTTTCTTGTAATCTTTTGTAACTAAACTAAATTCTATTTCTAATAATGCTACAAATGTCAACTGTATTTAAAATTCAAAATAATATTTAATACTATTCAAAATCTGCTGGTGGATGCAGAAACAATTTACTGTATGATCCCAGTGTGCAATTTGCTGGTACAGCTTAGGCTGTGGATACCATTGTATGTGTAATTATTATATTAAGGATGTTTAATCTAAGAAGGCAATTCAGTGCAGTCTGTTTGTATAACTTAGCTGTTGTTTTGTTCCCATATGCTTTATTATATCATAAAGTGTGCTTTTGTTTTGGCAAGTGATTTCTTCAGATCATTTCAGCATTGCTTAGGGCACAGCAGAATTAACAGGCTAACTCTGGGTTTAGGCTTGTGAGATCCTGGACATAAATTGATTTCCTTTACAAGTCAATGTTTTAGTACACATCAAAACAGAACAATGGCCTTGAAGCTTGAATTTCTAAGGATTTTTACTTCATATTAACTTGTTTGAGATATTTTGGGTGGAGCATTCTAAAGCTGCAAGTGTGAAATAATAAATGAGGAGTAATTGCTTGGTGATTAGCACAACACAGATGGGTTTCAGAGCCAGCTATCGGACTTCATGGCCCACTTCCCAATGACCAAATTCTGAACAGTTAAATTTTCTTTTTAAATTTTATTTGAATGAAAAATCTTTGAAAGAAACTATAGTCTGAAAGAGATGTTCTTATTTTCTGATTCTCTTGTAATTTGCTTGGAAATTAGAGATTACTGAGTCACAGCTATCAGTCCTCTTAATCACATGCCTGGAAAATTCAGCCCAAACCAGTAAAATTTAACCATGCTACAACATCTTTCACTTTAAATCACCTACACTTTGACTTTTTTGTACTTCAGACAATCTGTAGCTAACTGCAGCACAAAATGTTATCAGCATTCCACAGACTGTTGTACCAATTTTGCATTAGAGCTCAATGGTAATTTGGAAGACAATAGCTTCTTTTTTGATCTCTGTGTAGAACTAGGGCTTTTTCTTTCTTTCACAGTGTAGCTAAACGGCGATATAAAAATTACAGTAATTTATGCGTGCCTCAATTGATCATGAATGTGCAATAAAATCCTTCTTTGCTTGCATCTACGTATGCTGAGAGCTTCGTCATATGAACACCATGTGTTTTCTGTGGACCCAGCTGCTTTTGATTGGGATTGCCTTGACAGCAATTTTATGCTTGAATAATCCTGCAGATAGAAACTGCTGTCAGTCACAACATCTGTATCAGCCTATTGAATCAATGTGAGAGTCCAATACTAACAATGGTATTGTTCATAGGTCTGAAAAGCATTTTCTATTGAAATATTAAATAGGGTCTTTCATAGCACATCAAGGAAGTGTCAGCTTGGTTGCTGCATGCCCATAGCTGTAACTACTAGAAATCTTGGGAGTAATCTTCTGTTTATCAGATATTCATCAGTATTGCTCTAAAAAACAGATCAAGCACTGTAGCATGTATCTGCTTAATGACTCATTCTTCGTGGTGTGTTTTGTTGTTATGTTGCAAATGGCATTGACATTAGCTAGTAGGATGGGTCTGAAGGCTCCACACTTCTAGCCACTGGGATTTCAAAAATAAATGGTATTGCAGTCCTAGATCCTCTTTCAAGTTTTTATTGTAAAGCATCAGATTCACAAGCCTGTTACTATTGTGTAATTGTTTATTTTGTCAGCTTATGGGCTAATTTGAATGGAGCAGAAACTTCTTGATCCAGCGCTCTCAGATCCATGGTCAGTTTTTGCCAGTCTGGAATTTTTCAAATGAGAAGGGTCTGTTTTGAGGGCAACAGAAGAGTAGGCAGGTCTTCATTTAAGTGATCCATGTTTTTTCAAGCTGACATTGTATTGGCTGGACAACGTAGAAAGAGGAAGTAGTTGCTTGTTATCTGTTTGAATACTGGTTTTATTTTGTGTGGGAAATTTCTAAGGCAAAGGCCACCTCATCTCCAAAGATGCTTTAGAGCTTGCTTAGATTATTTTCTTTTGTTGTTCATGTCATATTCTTTCCATGCCTAAATCAAGAAGGGAGGAGAGTGAGGTTAAGAATATGGGTAAATGTACTGTGCTAAATGTTTGGAGCCATTGCTATACGATGCCCTTATAGCACCATTCAGAGCGATCTAAAGACAACCAGAACTGGAACAGTTTTATTAATAAACATAGGGCAATCTGCTTTACCCAGTCCATTTCATTGGCCATTCATGTTAACAGAACTCAGCACAGCAGAAATCATTATTTCTAGAAGCAGACTATCCTATATACATATAGTAGGCATTTTCAGAAATAGGCCAAAACTAAGTACTATTCAAAACTACTGTAAGAATGTTAAGAACAATTTTATTTTGCAACAATGATATTTATTCTGTCTTCCATTTGGTATTCCACATTTTTCAATAATGTATTTAAAGTATTAGCAGATCAGTGATTTCTTTCCGCAGCTGGAGAAGTCTCACAGGTGAAATTCTTCTGTACTATGTCATTGCTTTGCTAAAATATACCTTCCACTTACTGTATTAATGGAGTTAGACTTTGCAAATATTCATTTTATATTTGGTCCCAGTCAAACAAAGCTAACCCAAACTAAAATATCAGACAGGACCAAATACTTTCACAGTTCCTGCCATTGTCCCCCTTCCTTACCACTAGTTGTTTTAAGGTTTGCGTACACTGCAATTGTAAATCATGTAAGTAAACCTAAGCTAAGCTTAAGCTTAGTAAGTTATCTTCAGCACCAGCAAACATCAAGTTATCTCGAGGCAAAGCATAGTTGTGACAGCAGTATCTGTTTGAGGAGGAAAGTGAACATGTGGTTGGTCTTCATGCACCTGAACACTGTGCTTCTTAGACTTAATGTAGTTTTCCATGGAATAAATGTCTTGCTTATAAGTAATTCAGGCAGGCCACACCTATAACTTCAGAATATGTGCGTTAAGAGTCTCTTATTCTCAAAATCCATATAGTGTTTCAACAATCTTGAAGAATTATTGTGTATTTCTCATTTCATCATTGTGCATTCCGTACTCCACTGTGATACATTGTCCTGGTTTCAGTTGGGATAGAGTTAATTTTCTTTCTAGTGGCTGGTATAGGGTTGTGTTTTGGGTTCAGTATGAGAAGAATGTTGATAACACACTGATGTTTTCAATTGGTGCTAAGTAGTGTTTAGACTAAGTCCAGGATTTTTCAGCTTCTCACGCCCAGCCAGCAAGAAGGCTGGAGGGGCACAAGAAGTTGGGAGGGGACACAGCCAGGGCAGCTGACCCAAACTGGCTAAAGGGGTATTCCATACCGTTTGACGTCATGTCTAGTATATAAACTGGGGGGAGTGGAGCTGGGGGGAGCTCATGAACTAACTGGGCATCGGTTGGCGAGTGGTGAGCAATTGCATTGTGCACCACTTGTTTTGTATATTTCAATTATTTTATTAGTATTGTTATTGTAATTTTATTGTTGTTATCATTATTAGTTTCTTCCTTTCTGTTCTACTAAACTATTCTTATCTCAACCCATGAGTTTTACTCTTTTTTCCAGTGATTTTCTTCCCTATCCCACTGGGTGGGGGAGGAGTGAGTGAGCAGTTGCGTGGTGCTTAGTTACCAGCTGGGGTTAAACCATGACATACATCAAATAGCAGTCTCCCAGTATTAAAACTCTTGTTTTATGGCATGGCCGTAGTGGAGTTAGTATCAAAGGAGCTAGAACAATTTATGTAAATTAGAAATTAAGAACTACAGAATATTATTATTGGAAAAAAATGATACAATTATAAATATAGGCTCATTAAGGGAAATAAAAAGATGCTTTTAAGAGTAACAGGGACCAAGGAACTGTGTCTGATAGATTTGATTTGAGAAGGGAAAAAACCAGCTTACTTATATAAACTTGATGATAATGTTGATGTTTAAATGCTTTCCATGCTAATGGTAAAATTAAGTGTATTTAACCACATGTACTAAATTAAATAACAGATCAGGAAGAGTTGCAAAAGGAAGTTTTTAAAGCAGATACAAAGAGCTTCTTGGATAAACTGTTGTTTTTCTGTACATTGTAGATACTGTAGAAAATCCAGGGGACTAGAAGAAAGTTAATGTTGTGTCAGTATTCACAAAAGGTAAACAGCATGAATCAAGTATTTATAGGTCTATCAGCCTGATGCCAATCTTGGGAAAAATACAGCAACAGCTGACAGAGGACTTGAGTACTGAACTAAATGAGATTCATTATATAATGACAATGAATATGAATTGATAGAAAGTTAGACTTTCCTACCTAAAATTGTTTTTTTATGAGATTACATATTTGATTGATGAAGGATAAGTGTGCTGATGCTTTGTGTTTGCACAGCTCTAGAATGTGCAGAGGTTAAAAGTTATCTAAGATACTGGAATGATATAGAATGAATATGGAATATATTAAGTGGATTTAAGCCTGCTAATTATAGGCCTTGGAATGCAATCATGAGCTACAAGTTGGTGTAGAAATTCCAGTGAAATCCTTTTGGAATAGGGTCTTAACTCCAGTCTAATCTTACATCATCAGTTACCTGAAAGGAATTATGAAGTCTTTACAAATGACACAAAACCTAGAATTCTGGGCAAGTAATAAAGATGAGCTGGAGATTCAGTGATTCAAATGCTTTTAATACTACAAAATATATTGTTCTCAAGAAAGAACAATAAAGAATTTATTGAAAAGTTGGGGGACTTCATGTAAAGGTGAAGATGACTTGGGAGTACATGGTTAAATATCAGCTACACAGAAACCACTGGTGTAGTGATGTTTCCAGAAAGCCTTGTGAAGAAGCCTTTTTTTTGATGATAATGGAGGAATGTAAAATTTTTGTTTCCTTTACTACTGTAAATGAACTATATTATCTATTTTTTTTCAAAGAATATCAACACTTTAGTGGTATCTTAGAGAAGATCTAACATAATTATTTAAAAATGTTTAATAGTGAAAGACCTAATTAGATAGATGCATTCAACTTCAGTATTTATCAAAGAGATTGTAAGCAATATTTTGATTACAGTCTATAAAAATTTGCATGAAAACAACAATCTAATAGTAAACCAACTCCTAGTAGTGGGGAGGTGTGGCAATATCCAAAGACTGCAAGTGGAAAAAAGTTAGCTTCATTCCATAATCAAGACAAAACTTTTTTAATGCTGAGAAGGATTATAACATATACAGAATCTCATTGGGATTCTCATAATCATTTGACCAAAGCTATTAGGTTTGACTCAGAAATTAATAATGGAAGTCCTCTGGGCAATATTCTGTTGTATGTCGAACTACAGACATACGTATTTTTTTCTGGCTTCAAAAATATAATTTGTCTTCCTGACTCCTCCTAGAAAATAAAGTCTGCTGCCTGGAGACTGCAGATCTTGTGTATTATACATTTGATGTGTTCTCTAATGAAGTCCTATATATGGCAAGTTTAATAGTGCTTAAATTTAAACACAAGACCAATTCATTTGACTTCAGTCAAACAACACGCGTTTTCAAAGTTCAATAACTGATTCTTTAAGTATGTCCTACCTAGGTCATAATATTTTATCTTTCTGTGTTTTGTACAGGACTGGACAAGTGAATAGTGGCTGATTAAAAAAAACCATAGAAAATTATAATTGCTGGCATAGATTTGTCTGGATAGACAAAGGCTTTATGGTACAAAGCTACCTGTACCCTGTCTCAGTGTCCTTAATTATGTCACAAAATTGACTCCAGATAACTAAAGATGTTTTATTTCTCTGGAAGACTAATTTCTTTCTATTATTATACCTGCTTTAGTATTTTCTTTTTCTGTCATTACTAGAATTTGAATTAAGTGAGAATTAAAATTCATGTTTTAATTCCCAAACTGTATACTTTCAAGAATTATTCCTACCTTTTCAATTGGAATTTAGTACTGTTTACACTTCCTTATTCCACTTCTAATTAGTTTTAAGCCCTATAATAAGCATTTTAGGAGATTCAGAAGATCTACTTATTTAATCCAGTAGATCTGCACTGATCAAAGCATAGGTAGTAGCATTACTTTTAGTAACCCATGTTTCCAGGTAAGTATTAGAGAATGCAAATTTAAAAAAATCAGACTTTTTTATCACAGTTTTCAAATTATCTCATTTCTGCTTGCAAATACCCATTTTCTTACATTAGAGCACTCAAATGAGCTCTTTAGTTCATTCACCTTATCAGAGGAGTCCTGAGACAGCTGCCATGCAGTTTCAATCCCTTCCTTTGCTACATTTTACTTTTTACTATTTCTGGTTCATTTTCTGCTCTGTTGGTTTAATAGCTACAAGTTTCTAGCATCATCTTAGCAGATCCATCTGAAAGTTGCATCAACAGATTACCCACTTCAGCCATCTAGTTGAATTTGCTTGCAGTAGTTGCCCTTAATAAACCAACATTTCCCAGTAGTGAAAGATGCATACTTTTTTTTCTGCTTTCAAGTATAAGGAAATAAGAGCAGCCATTGATGGCAATACATAGGGAGCTTGAAATACATAGCAGATCTTGCCAACCAACCTTGTGTGGTGGTTTAACACCAGCCGGCAACCACTCGCTCACTCCCCCCACCCAGTAGGATGGGGAACAGGATCAGAAAAAAAGTGAAACTCGTGAGTTGCGATAAGAACAGTTTAATAGGAGAGAAAGGAAGAAAATAATAATGATGATAGCAATAATAAAAATAAAATTATTGGAATATACAAAACAAGTGGTGCACAATGCAATTGCTCACCACTCGCCAACCGATGCCCAGTTAGTTCCCGAGCAGCAATCCCTCCCAGCTCCACTCCTCCCAGTTTCTATACTGGGCATGACATCACCTGGTATGGAATACCCCTTTGGCCAGTTTGGGTCAGCTGCCCTGGCTGTGTCCCCTCCCAACTTCTTGTGCCCCTCCAGCCTTCTTGCTGGCTGGGCATGAGAAGCTGAAAAATCCTGGACTTAGTCTAAACAGTACTTAGCACCAATTGAAAACATCAGTGTGTTATTCACATTCTTCTCATACTGAACCCAAAACGCAACCCTATACCAGCTACTAGAAAGAAAATTAACTCTATCCTAGCTGAAACCAGGACACCTTGTAATGCTTTTCCTGCACGTGCTTCCTAGTTGCTAGTTCCTTGTTACACCACCAGATGCAGGACAAGGGCAGTGGTTTGGAGAAGGGTTAGTGCAGTTATCTCCCTCACGGTCTATGACTAGTTTAAGTGAACTTCAGCAGCACAATTTAATAGACCATTAGTGGGGACACCTCTATTGTGTGTGTGCACAGGAGTGACAGTGCTCACAGCCCCTGGGAGCATGCTACTTGGGGAAGGCTTCTGTACAAAATCAATAGCATGTATGGCAGTATCTCAATGTGAATCAGCTCTTTTATTTCAAACTGCTAAGATTTGGGAACTTTTAACCCAATAACAATTGCATTTTTGGTAATAAGCTTATGACTGACACGTCCCTCATGAAAATCCACACATACTAATTCATCTACAAGAATTGTTTTCTGGAAGCACAAGTCAGGTAGCTGGTTTTGTTTAAATGTAGATAAATTTGTGCACATTACCTGGATACCTGGATGGTCAGATACTGATTTACCAAGATGAACAGGAGAACTGAAAGGGCTTTCATTTCCCCTGCTGTTTTCTCACTGTAGCTTGCCAGCCTGAGGTACGTGTTGTGTCATGGGTCCTGCAGCTCCTGCTGCAGGTATCCACAGCGAGCATGGTAGCCTCACTACTAGGCGGAGAAGGTGAATTATGCCTGTGATGAACAGAAGAACAACATGGAAACTAATGGAGTAGATGTAAAGTTCGTAATGACAAAAACTGCTGCCCTGTCAGATTTGGGGGGGCCAAGCTCCACTTGCACAGGGGCTGCATCTCCTTTTCACGTTTTTAGCAGATACCTGACTGCCTTCTTGAGTCAAAGTCAGGGCACCCTTTTAAGGTCATTGAATTGTTTAAAGGCAAATAACAATCTGTCTGAATATTCAGACTACATAATGGTACTTAACTAGTGTGTTTGGGTAAATTTGAAGGAAAATTACCTAGCCTGCTACTGCAAATTTAAACCTTTAATTGTCACTTTGTTGTTGTTGAGAATTTTTCACATTTGTTTCACAGCACAAAAATTTGAGATTCTCATTTATAGTTCTGTTTTTCCTACACCAGGGGATTCTTCAAGCTGTCCCCTGTGATGGCTGTTCACAAATGCTGAGTTGTTACTGGGCTGCCTTTTAATTATCCAATGGTTTGTCTAGTTCCAAGTCAAGGTCTCTGGTTGTTCTGTATCACAGCTCTGAAGCCTGCTTCATGACTATCTCCTACTGTCATTTTGTTTTAAGCTTTTAATAATTGCTAGCTAACTTTAAACAAAGGAAGAGAATTAATGGAATTTTGAATTAGCCCACTCCTACAGAATAGCATTAACAGCGTGGTTGTCAACACTGTAGCACTTTGTGCCACATTTTTGTCAGTCAGTAGTAGTCTAAAAAAACATCTGTGACTGGAAATTTGTCTCATTGTTTCCTTCAGGTAATAGTCTTTCTAGTACTTTAAAGAGATTTAAAAAAATGCAAAACTTTCCTGGACAAGTAAACCCCTGAATTGAGAATACTGAGGGGAAAAACAATGATGCAGAAGGGAAAAAAAAAAAAAAAAATCCAAGTGTTGTGGATACTAGTCTGGTTCATCCAGAACAGGTCATTACATTTTGTATTACCGTGGACCTCTGCCTGTATTATTTTTATTCAGTTTGTTACCAGCTGCTGTTTATGCAAAAAAAAATCCCAACCCGCAAACGAACAAACATGAAAACCCCCAAACCAAACTCAAACAACCCCAAAACCCAAACCAGAAAGTTGGAAAAAACAGTTTCTCTCTTTTCTGTTCTTACACAGAGCTGTGCTACTTTAAACTTCATGTTTTTCTCTTCCTCACATACTGCGGATACTGTATCTAATCAAGATGGCTGTCATTATGGAACTCATGAGATATATTGCTGACATTTCCAGCCTTACATATCTGGGAGTGCATTTATCTTCCTTTGGTGGTGTGTCATCATGCTCTGAGCAATGGCTGTTGTGTGCACACTTGCTTTACGGTTGGCAAGGAGTGCTTTCCAGTGGCTGAGCCCACTCTACTGAGTCTTTTAGTACCAGTTTGAAGAACATGCTTATCTTTTTCAAGGTCATTACTACATACCTGGGCAGTCTCTGAATCAAGAGACAAGATTTGATGTTTTACCAAAGTAAGGAGGTTCTGTGGTACCTTCAATGTGTTTTTCAATAGTTTGTTGTTGTTTTCTTTTTTAAAATACACTTTTAAAATACATCTCTGATTATGTGAACTGAGCAAAAACATATATATATATTTTCAGTATTCATAGTTAACCTAATATATTGCTAACTGCTTCAAGTCCTGGTTTGAAGAATTCGTTATTATTTATGTTTTTTAATGGATTTTTTTTGCCATCTAACCTGAATATCTGAAGTACTGAAGTATAATATCTGAAGTATTGGCAATAAAGCTCATAAATTGACTAGAAGAAGCCTTAGGAAACTTAAATATTTGCTCATTTCACAACCAGTTTAAGAGATTTCTTAATTTAATTTAACTTCAGGTGTGATCATCACCCAAGAGGCCATGCTTCCAGAAACTGAATTTGGTTTGAAGGTGTACGGGGTAGATGCAGAAAGAAGATGCATCTCCCTGGTACCAAATGGTTGACTGATGTCAAAACAATGAAACTGATACCCCAAATTATTCTTTCATATATGAGAAAAAGTGGTCTTGTAAAAGAGCTGTGCTTTGGCAACCTATTTTCTTTTTTACTCAGAAGGAAATTTTCACATAAGAAATAACTACTGAGGCAACAGTGCAATCTATACAAGATTCCTTTTTTGGGTCTCTAAAGAAATGAATGATTCTGATAGAGAAGCACAGGACTTTATTAGCAGTACAGTCATATACAGCTTCCTTTATTGTTTTCCCACATTAATTATGGCAAAACCTTGTCTGTTTTCCGGATCAGACATACTTATGGATGTCAGACACATAGTTTCCAGCTTTAAAAAAAGTGCTGAAACTCACTGTATGATAGTACCATTATTTATAGACTGTGAAGTTCTGTAAATGTACAGATCATGTACCCTGAAGAAGAATCCTTAAGGACTTATTACTGAAATTTATTTCACCTGGAGCTTCTGAATGGTTAATATGTGTTTAACTGCATCTCAAGATCTGGATTATCATTGGTAGAATTTTGCAACCAACCAGGGAGAGTTTTAAAGAGATTTTTTCCCCAGTGCCTATTTTATAAATTTATATTTACCATATACCACTGGTTGATATAGTGTTCTGAGCTGAATAAATAGAATAGTTCCAGGCTCAAAGAAGGGGTTATCCAATTTCCATTCAAATTAATCATGTTACTATTATATTGATTGGCACTTGAATTATCAAAGGAGAAAAAAAAATCCCAGAAACCTGAAACAGATTTACATACAGAAAAATGGGACTAAAACCCAGTGGAATTGAGGGAGGAATTTCTGAAGCTCCAGCTATCTGTTAGAGGTCCATGCTCTATGCAGCATTGCATATTTGGTAGCTATGTTGCCCAGAGCATCAGAAGCCACCAAACAAAAAAAAAAAACAACCAAAAAAAACCCAAAACAAAACAAAAAAGAGCTTCAAGGTTTGGCTAGAGTACTGTAACTGCCTGTCTGTCTGGTATTTATATTTCTCTGTTTTGCATATTTCTCAACAAGTTCTAGTCCAAAATGGATCTGGGGCACTTGTTTTGTGCCATACCCTCTGCCAAGCAAGCCATGGGTGTTTCTGTCTCCATAGAGGAAGGGACTGTTGCCTCCCTGGGGAGGAGAACTTACCAGCCCTCACAGATCCTGACACTAGCAACTTTGATACAAGTCAAAAATAACTGATGTAGCACAATATAGCAAAGTGAATTATCTGCTTTAAAATGATGCTAACAAAACATGCTTGTTTCCCCCTATTTGGTCTATACGTGTAAGTTTGCATGAGGCTATGAACATGCTTTGCTATGCACTGCAAACATATTACTCCTACAATAGTAATAACTTCTGCATTTCAAACATTTTCCTATAAGTAGTTAAATAGATTTATTGTTTAAATTAAATACCTGTTTGCCATTGATATCAGGAACGAGAAATCCTTTCCCTGAATATTTGTTGCGAAGATGACTTGGGGCCTGGCTTTCTAGAAAGTAGAGTCTAGACTATGCCTGGTTTTTATGTATGAGCATGAAAAACATTTATCTGGAGAACTTTGGCATCTCACATACTATTAAAATATATCATATTAATGTCTTAGAAAACACAAGAGATTGAGACAGTTGATTACAGTGTGCTTGGTGTTAAATTTTTTGCAACTCTTTGCCTGAGGAAAAGATAGACTCATAGCTATTATAGCAAAAACACTGGTAGCACCTATTTTACAGCAACTTGTTTTTCAGTGTTTTGTTCTGAGTGACTTAATTAACATATTTATGAAGCTGAACCGATTATGATATAATTGTTGATAATTGCTGAGTTGTGGATTCTACCCTGTGTACATCAGGGTTCTGTAAATATTTTTTTTTTATAATAGCTCCTTGCCCATAGTTCTTTTTGCACTATTACCATACAGACTAATTTTATTGTCTCTTTATATTGCAAAATTTGAATGTAATTTGTGGTAGTACCTTACTTATGTATCCTCTGAAATTTCAGACCCTATTTCTCTAGGCGAGTCTTATTACAACTGTGTAGAGTTGTAGTAAACCTGGTAGCCAGGTTTATTGTGCTTTATGCTTGTAAAAATTCTGACTGTGATCTCAGATTACATATGGATAAGGAACTTTCATGAAAAAGTCATCTCCTAAGGAGGAAGAATATGTTTACTGTAACAGAAGATAGAGATCACAGCTAAGGAAAGTGACTTCTACTTAAAACATCCTTCCCCAAACCAAAGCATTATAACAATTTTTGTATCTTAAAATTTCTGAAAGGACTGAATTGGTTCAGTTTTTCATGTGGTTTAGCAAGCCAAGCCGAGCTTAGGAATTATTCTGACTGATGTATAGTTATCAAAACTTTTATTGGTGAAGGGCTGGAAGAAGAGAGGAAAGGGTAAATTCAAATAAAAAAGAAAATCTTTGTATTTAAGTAACAGCAATTATCAGAGGTTCTGCTTGTATTAATATTGTCTGAGCACATTATAAAGCATTTGTCATAGCTAATGCATTCCTGTCAAATCAAGCAATATTAGAAGAGGACTTTTATAATGAATATTAATATAAGAGACAGCCGTAAGTGAAGTAAATTATAGAGGCATGTAAATGTAGTATTAACTGCTACAGCAAAGTAGTCTTCCACTGTAAATCAATTTCTTCCTATAATGTTAATAAAAAATTAGGCCACTTGGTAGTCATCTGCAAGCTGCTGAGCATTGATATGGGTTTTCAAGTACTTTGCTCATGTGTCTAGCTCTAAATTAAAAGTCATATTCATGAAAACGAGTTTACAGTCTGTGCACTCAACTTATCGACTGTGCTATAGTTTCTGCACAGCTCTCAAATTCCTGTTCTCACATCAGAACACCTATCTTCCATTCATCCATCTATGACGATTTAGGCAAGCTAAGGAATAAGTACAAGAATTATCCTTCTGCAACAGAAATAAAATGCATTAATTCAAATTTTGGTTGTCCATTTTGATCCAGTTTTTGAAAATGCCAGTGAGGTTTTTTTGTTTGTTGTTTGTTTGGGTTTTTTTTTTAATTCAAGGTGGTTCTTTGCTTTGGCCTTTCATTGTGAAAATATGCATCTGGATTTGTGTTCGGATTTTTGCATTGATCTCAATTTTGATGTGTGCTGTTTTGGATTAGGAAGTGAAAGTAGGACTTTGGCATGTTAAGGATTATGTGCATGAAGTTAGGCCTCATAGTTTTACCAATATATTGGGTTTGGTTGTTCGGGGGTTTTTTTGGTTTTTGTTTTGGTTTGGGGTTTTGTGTTTGTTTGTTTTTTGTTAGCATTAGCTACTAACATCCAAGCCATACCCTTACAGGAAAATTCTTTTGCAGGGAAATTGGTATTGTTATATGTGGTTATTATTTGGAACTTCTTTCCCTAATGCCAAAAACTGATTCAGAATCTTAATTATTACATGATGACGACAAAGACCGTTTCAAGTAAGGTGTGATGAAGCTAAAATCTCATTCCTTATTTGTAGTGTTTTAAGTTGAAAAACAAAGGTATTTTTCTTATTTACTTTTGATAGGTGATCAGAATCACACTCTCAGAGTTTTGAGATCAATTGCCACATGTTATTTTCATTGTTGTCATCATTATTGTGCTTTGATGGCTAATGATTCATCTTCTATAATAAAAAGAAAAGTTGGCAAATCTCTATTTAAGATAAATGTTATTAGTTGTTTTGAAATGGTAGTGCAAGTTTGATTCTATATAGTGCAATGTGTGAGGAGCACTGAATAAAAACAAGTCTGCAAACTGTTTTCCGAATGAGCAAGTGTGGAGCAAAGGTACCGTGGAATTTGATAATATAATGAATTTCGGGTCTTAGACATTTGAAGTGTGGAATTTCAGCATTTAAGTCTGAACTTAGCCATTCTTAAAGCTTTTGCTCATCTTTTATCACATCTCCATTTTTAGCATTTGAATTCCCCATGTTGACATGCTCAGAATCACTCCTCTTTCTCTTGTGTCACAGAATTAAGCAATTAAGGATTCATCAAACCTCTTATAATTAACATTGATATATTCTTTTTATATTGCATCTGATATATAGCTTATGTAATACTCAGTGTCTAACAGTCAAATAGCCTGCTTGGAAATAAGTTAACAACTGCTTAAGACTGTGCAGCTGTTTCAATTTATCTGCACATTATAATCCCAATAAAGATTTTTAGGTTACTCACTTTTCAAGATTACCTTGGTCCATATACTATTACCTTGCAAATGTGAATATGTATTTGAAAGCTAAGCAAAGCTGAAAAATATTCTATTTTTACAACAAGCTGTTTGCATTTTTCAATCCTTTATCAACGTACAGATCTTCAACATAATCAGGGACACAAAGAGGATTTTTTTTTTTTAAGGAAATAGCTATAAGTGAGGTGAAGAACCTGTAAGCACAGTTTACATTTTACATACAAGAAGTCATGCTCTATATGCAAACACCTATGACTGAAGATAATTATTTATCAGAACAATATGTTAATTTCATAATATCTATATTAAACAAGCTGAAAACATTCAGAAAAAATCTTATTTCTGTAGAAATTCTTACTGATTTTAGTGAAGTCAGGATTTCATGTTTTTTACTGTGTTTTCCTCAGATTTCTAGATTTTTCAATTTTAAAGGGAAGTTAATAGAAGGTTGAGAATTCAGACTTCTAGGTATGTAGTTATGGTTGTTGGAAATGCTGCTTTTGAATAATTTTCAAAGGTTTTTATAGACTAGAACATAAAAGAGGGATAATAGATATGTCAAGATTTAAAAAGTGTAGGTGTGCATCTGCCATCTTTCTTATTGCTTTGAGGAATGCTAAGCAAAAAGTTTTGAAAAAGTAGTCCAGAACTTCCTGGGTAAGATTCCACTCTTTCTCAACTTTTAATTAGCTAACACTATTTAAGAGCAAACCTAACTCTTATTAACAGCAAATCCATGAGTTTCAGTAGCAACGTAGGAAAGCATTGTCACATTTTCTAGATGGTTTTGGACTATGGTATATTACATGGGCCATATTTGTTCTGTGAAGCAATTAATTTCTGTTAAACTGCTCTTTGCCCAGCATGTCACCAAGTACTTAGTGAATTTTCACTGAAAGTGAGTTTACTAGGCCTTTAAATCAAAAAAGTTGATAAAGCTATTTGTGTCTGAACAGAGTTTACAGTTGGAGAGAGAGTTGTACTTTTATAAGATTCCTAAATAGTAACTGTATGAATTGGATTTCATGGTTGGAGGTGGGAGGACTGAAGGGCAAACATTGGTGATGACAGTGGTTGATGTGCTGATCAGCTAAGGTCCATCGAAGTTGAAACTTAAATTTTTAATGCTCTCTTCAATCTATGTAGCAATTCAATTATCTACTTTTCCAAAACAAATGAAGGAGGAAAACAAAAAAATGCGCAAAAACTCAAGTGAGTCTCATACTTGGGCTTGAATTCATCTCACCTAGCATTAGGCAATTCAAGTTTCTTTTATGGAAAGATATCTTTTTACAGTCAATGGAATGAAATCAGCTCTTCTAGAGACCATTTGATCTCACTCCCACACAGTTCTCCAAAAGAGATCATGTCAATCTTCTATCTCTTTCCAGAGCCTGGGGGGGGCATTGCTCATGTGTAGACATCTGGAGATGGACTAGATGTGTCTCCACTAAATACCCAGTTGTAGGTTTTGTTTTGTTCTGTTTTTTAACTTCAAACAACATTAATGACATTGAAACACTCTTCTGTCTGTTAGTTTAAATCAAACCTACGCTATTACTGTGTCTTTAGTAACCAGGTTACTTTATGCTGAGGTACGAATGAGAACCAAATTTGAGCTTCTGTCTTTATGATTCCCACCTCTTCCTTATTCCTGAAATACATAATTCATTTCAGATATCTACACTCTCTACCTGTCACTAGCTTTTGTGAAGAGAACACGCTGCTCAGAATAGAAGTGCCAGTCAAGACAGCGGGTTCTGGCTTCCCTGTGTCTCTCATTCTTCACAGCTGCTATAGGCCATTTCCAGCTTGCTACACAGTACGCATTGCTGTAAGATGCTTTCTAAACATGTTTTATTAACACAGGGTTTGCTAATGTTTGCCCTAAGTGAATCTCCAAACAAGGTAGTCCTTAACTGGCCTCTGTTTCCTTCAGACTAGAGATAGTAAACGTAATATAATGGCCACGTTTTAATAGCATATTCCCCATCTGCACTCCTAGTGCTTCACAGAGGCCAATTTAAAGCATCTGTTTCCCTCCCAAGTTACTCGGATACTTATGCAACATTTTCATCTATTATCTTTAGCTTGACATAAGAAGCACCGGGAACTCAGCTAAGGCAAAAGCAACAGTTTTTCTTACAGACTCTGTAGAAGAGTAATCTTTGAATAGCTGCAGGAACTTTCAGGCTCTTAATCTTACTCATACTGTTCCTGTTTACCATTTGGTGGCTTAAAATGTTAAAAGTAGAAAGCTATAATTGTTTTCGTATTTGGTAAGTACTTTGAGGAAAGTGCTCAGGGCCAAGAAGTTGTTTATGATTTTCATTATATATATATTTTTATGGGAAAAAAAGATCACAGAAGAATGAGAGAGAAACATGTAGGCAGAACGTACAGCTTTGTTTTAATTCTCTGTATCTTGTGTGTGTCTTTTGAGTATGGACATATACGAGTGGAGGTGGCTGTTTCCTGAGAACTCATATTAACTTCATTGTCTTACTGAAAAGTTATCTGTGCATTAGTTTTACTTACTCATATGCTATGGAAATTATTACAGCTGCTGTCACTCTTCACAGCATAATTTTGTTGATTACAGGAGAAAAGAGGTTACTTTAATACGTTGTTCAACAATAGAAAGTAATTTTTTACTGTGACATATATAGATAATGACTCCTGAACTTCCTCTCCTCCCCCCCCCTTTTTTTCTCTTGGAGTGGTTCCATGGGAACTATGATTGTCTTAAAACTTCTATATTAAAGACATTCCCTTCAGTTCTTGGTCATTTTTATGTACACTTATTTCCTAGTTATTGTTGATATTGATTTTCATTTTCTTGCTTATGAGTATCCTTAACTTATTTTAACAATGAATTCTATGTTCTTGTGTTCCTTGACTGCTTTTGATTGCATATTTCAAGAAAAATAACCATGAAAATGATCCATCTGACAAAGGGAGTTTAAGTCTTTTTTTTTTTTTTTTTTTTTCCAATCAGGAAATAAAGAATTTACTTCAGTGAAAGTGAAACTAATCTTAACAAAATGCTCTCAGGGGAATGGAAGTGAATTTCATTCAGATGAGTGTTGCTTCCTTACAAACTGCAATTAAATGAGAAACCTCTAAACATGTTGGCTTCTCTCTTCCTGTCTATGTACAATTATTTAGTCCACTCAGGTCCGAGATTTGGGGCTTTTGCTGTTACAAATGTATTCATCAGCACTGCCCTAATCACATCTTACAGGGTTGATATCTCATTACCTAAATCAGTTTACTGTTGTTTCTGAGTATTATCAGTGTATTCTTAATGAGCACATTTATTTTCCCATGTATAGGTTTTCAAGACCATAAGCTGTTCCGTGTTTTACCAAAGTAATTCCAGAAACCTGGGTGTGCCATTTAAGTATTCTTCTGTAATTCAATACAGCAAACAAAACTATTTTAGAAAATATCAAGAGAAATCGAAGAAATAGAAAATTATGCAAGTTCCTTGAAAATGAAAATTTCGATGCAGTCTTTAATTTTCACTGTATTGACATAAAACTCCGTTCCATGGTGTAGTAACTGAGATGTCATGTTTACATTTTATCCTAACAGAGTGAGACCACAGCATCTCACACAGGCCTCCATGCCAGCTCCCATCAAATATTGACTTTTCTATAGGTCATTACCAGAAATGATCAAAGTTTTATTAAAGATGTTCAACAGGCTTAAGTTGTGTGGGCTAAGAACAACAACAAACCGTTGTTTGTTAACATATACGTGAAATTAACTCCGCTTTCTGTCACATTTCTATTTTGTTCCTTTTGCAGAGGAGTGTTTTGGCTGTGATTTCCTCAGCTAAGAAACCCCACCTTCTGAATATCTCTTCTTCACTTAAATTTAGAAATCATTCTGTGTTTGTGTGCTCAAATCCATGGAGGCTGCCATTAATATTCATTCAGATG
Source organism: Haliaeetus leucocephalus (assembly GCF_000737465.1). Classification (NCBI taxonomy): domain Eukaryota; kingdom Metazoa; phylum Chordata; class Aves; order Accipitriformes; family Accipitridae; genus Haliaeetus; species Haliaeetus leucocephalus. Next base: position 2,960,843 of record NW_010972571.1, on the reverse strand, counting down.
TATAATCAGTAACAGGTAGTTATGACATTGATAATGATTTTTTTCATAAAATGGACAAAAATGACTTGGCAAATTGAATACATTCTCTCTATGCATTTGCATTTGGTAAATATAGCATTTAGAATATGGTCAAATAATGATTCAGCTTTGATCTCCTAGCCAAGGGGCAAAGAGCATTCCTAGCAAGTACTAATTGATTATTCTTCTGTCTCTATGATTTTCATGCTGAAAGTTTCCTGGCAGACCATGTAAATATTGCCAAGGATAAGTTATTTAACTAATTCTACCAGGACTAAGGAGTCTGAGGGGAAATTTAGCCATGTAGATTTTAGGCCACAGGAGGAAAATTCTTCTAATATTAATTAAAGCTCTTGATATTTAAACTTGTATGGTGAAAAAAGAACAAACAAAAACTAACAGCAGTTCTTGGGAGGTCTCTAGTCATTTAGAAGATTATGCATTAAAGATCAACAGAGAGTATGAAAATACATTTTTTTTGTATAGAGGTTATCCGGGGAAGTTCTAATGACCCACCACCTGGAGAGGAAAAAAAAACAACAAAAAACAACCACAAACCAAACAAACCCAAGGCAGCTGTACTAGGAATAAGATATAGCATAGTCTTTCATCAAAGGGTTATTATTGGGGCACAATAAAAGATATTTAACTTCCAATTGCAGTTTGCTGTTTCACATATTTTAAGCCTCTCACTTGTATAATCTCTGCCTAAGGTGAGAATGAGATTCCTTGACAAAAAAAATCCATGTTATTTTTCTCTCTAATTAACTATTCATAAAAAGAACCTGTATATTCCTGCTTTTCTCCTAAGAACCACAGAGAAATAAATCAGTGCATTCTGAAGTTGAATCTGCACCTAAAAAATAGTCTTTGTCAGAGATGTACCTTGTAAAACTAAATTCTAGATTTTGCCTCTTTTGCTGAAGTAAATGCTTGGCTCTAGAGGTCAGAATTCTGGACCATATTTTACACTATATTTTTCAATACTGTATTCAGTGTTGTTTCCTAAGGTAGATGGTTTAAAAATTAATATTTATTTCACTGGTACACCAGGGACACCAGACCTTGTTAGGGTTTTTTTTAGTGAAGGCATGCATTGACAGCATGACATCTCTTAAACTAGCAAGGCACTGGAGGGCGAAGGTCCTAGAGAGTAAAATCTGATGTCCTTTGTAATTCTCCATCAAGTAATTTGAATAGAGGGAATTAATTCATCTTAATGTGACTACATACCACACATGGTATGGAGCCCAAAGGGCAAGTCAACAGGTCCCAGTAATTAGTTTTGAAAGAGAGCAAATGATTAAAAAGGGGTAGTGTGGTTTCCTATAATTTATCAGCAGCTGAAGGAAGTAATCCTGCAACAAAAGAGAAACATTCATTCAGGACCATATTTTAGTCTCTTCTTTGACCAGCAGTGGGTCTGGGGTACAGAGAGAACGCAAAGGGTGCTCAGATCTTCCTGCTCTTCCAGTGTCTCTTCTCTCTTTTATCTGGACATGTGGTATTGCTTATGGTCTCCTACGCATCATGGTAACTTCATTAGCTATCACTGGACTATTGAAAATCCTTTCTGGAGAAGGATATTAACAGTGATAGCTGTGGATCCATTGGTATCAGCTATCACACTTAACAAAAGGGCAGTGAACATTGCTGCTGTCTCATACTTTTAAAGGTGATTTGGGGCAGAGGTGTCCAAAAAAGGCTACATTTCTATCAGAGCTTTTGTTCATTGTGCTCTCATGCATCTATGTTACATCCTATCCCCTTTTGCATTCTCTGCTGCAGCTCTTATTGCTGCCATGCCCTATTCTTGTCCTCAATCTGTCAGTCAGAGACAGATCTCTTCAGACTGTAACACAATATTACCTCTGTATAGTTACAAATGAAATTTTAAAAAAATAAGTATAGAAAATATGAAAAATTATTTTTAAGATACAAATCAAAATCTACTACAGTATTCCATAAACCTCTAGAAACCTGTATCCGGATAGAAAATTACAGTTATATCTTTTCATAAACTGTCTTTTATTCTATATGTTATGTGTGTTACTAGTTTTGACTTCTTCTGGTTTCATATTTATGTCTCTTAGAAAATCAAAATAAGAATGCAATTATCCACATTTGTAGTTATGAAGAAGGAAGTAATTGTATCCATGCAAGAGGAATGGCTTACTAAATATAATATACCTTTTCAAGAAATAACTTCTATGGTTCTGTGATTTACTTTGTGCTTTCATGAAAAAATGGGTACATTTTTCAGGCTGACATGAGGCAATATTTGTCATTCATAATATTTTCAACTCTTGTGTTTAAACTAAATAATTAGAATGAAGTTATGCATCATAAAATGCATTTATTCTAATGCGCATCGCTAGTGTCTTGCACAACAGCCTTTTCAGTACCAGAATTTTAATTCCTCAAGCGAAATAGGCCTATTTATGTTCCAAATGTCATTGTCACCAAAATTAAACCCCATAGCAGCTTTGAAAACTGATCTCCAGTCATTTCTGTGTCCCTTCTCTGACCTTTTAAGTGCAAAATTACATAATTAGTTATACATTTGGAAAAAAATAACACTTTTTCTCTGAGCCTTCATTGTATCGATTGCATCTCATTGCATCTATGTTTGCCCAAATCTTAGGTCACTTACATAGCCTAAAATAATTTTTAGCTAAATAATAATAATAATAATATATTACTATATATTATATTATATAATAATAATTATTATTATTTCATTTTTTGAGTGAATGAATCAGTTACCTGCTCTAGGAAGATGTTAGCTGAGTTGTGCTCCAAAGTAATAACTCTTTGATTTGCACCATCACATAATGTGCAAGTAAAACAAACCAGGTAGTTATGGACAGCCCTATAACATCAAAGAAAGACTTCCTTTTATTTAAAAAGAATTTATGTATGTCAGGCATTTAATATAGAAGAATGAAATTTAATTTTGAAGAATCATTTGATTATGAAACTGTAGTGGGCAAATTTAATGTGCGTCTTCAAGCAGATCATTGTGAAACAGTGGAGCAGTAGATTTAGAATAGCCAGGATATACACTAACAGCCACATCCTGTCAAACACAGATGAGGAGTAATATCTGCATGTGACAGTAGACAATCAAGGAATCAAACTCAGTATTACACTTAAGTGAAGATAAAAAAGCAAACAGAATACGGTTAAAGAGGAGGATAGAGTGCAGGGAAAATTATTTTAATGCTCCAAGGGGCTTTTAAGATTGTGTTTGGACAGCTGTATGCAATTTTGAGCACATGTATAATCTGAGACCTTAAAAAGACAGAGCGATTTAAAAGGTTCACAAAAAGCCAAACTAAAATGAGTCCTGTTCAGAGGGCTTGCATATGCAGAAAGCCTGGCAAAACTGAGACTAAACTAAGAAAGCTGTTTAGGCAAATTTATTTTTCAGGTTTCTAAGATGCTGTAGATAGTGAGGTCTAATGCACATTAAATCTTGTCATAGGGTTGTGGTAAAAGAGCTAAAGACCAGATGATGAATGTTAAAATGTAATGCCTGGTCAGCTTGTACCATCAGAATATTATAGATAGTGGTAAATATGGCTTGACTTGGTTTCCAAGTTATTACCTGCAGAATGTTTCAACTATAAACCTGCGTGAATTATTTTCCTTTTTGTTTTGGGTGAGAAAAATGGTCTAAAAATGTAAAACACCTCAGAAATTGTACAAATTTTTGTACGTGTGTGTATGCTTATAAATAGTTTCTTATCTATGTTTTCCACAAGAAGCTAAATACTGGTTGAGATGATCATCATTATTCAGTGGGTTAAGCACTGGCTAGTCACACAGTCAGACAGAGTCACTGTTGTGAAAAGGTTATAGAAAATACCAGTCTGCATTGCTAATTTATGCAGGTACAGCAGTACATTTAACAGATGCGTATGTGAGACAACGTTGAGTTGATGTAGTTACTTTCATTCAGGAAACATGTATCATGACTAGGGACCTGTGCTGATACCGCCAAAGGGACTTAGAGGTGGGAGCCTCTCATACTAGCTGGGGCACTGAAAGGAAGTGACCATTTTCGGCTGTGCTGTTGGTGTATGTGAGGCCTGCTCTGAGCTCGTGCTTCTGAACAGACTCTCAGAATGAGTATTTTGAGATGGAAATGACAAATTCAAGAATTCCAAGAGGCTGTAAGAGGAGAATGGACTCACCACAATAGCAGGCAACCCCACTTGGCATGTGTAATACCAGAACTTCCTTCTCCTAAATAGTTTTAGCAATCAAATTTAAGTCTATCAGGAAGAGTTGTGATTTTTTGTTATTTACTTGCTTTGATGTCCAAACTGCAGCTGAATTGTAATTTCAGCGGTCAGGCCCCATTAGAGTGCAATTTTATAGTCAATATTTTCACTATTTCACAAGGACCATCCTCAGTGTAAATCAGGGCATGCACACAGAGCCAGGTACTCAAGGAACTCATCCGTTCTGGGATTAGAAGAGTTTGGACATCCAGTGACACTCTGTTGTTATTATTCAGTCTTTACAATCCAATGGTTTTTACTAAGTTGATGGAAAATACTCTTACATTAGGATGCAATGGAACATAACAGCAATAGCTGAAATAAGATGTAAGGGAATAAGCAGTAAATGTAGGGAAGAATTCTTTGGTCATTGGTTAGTATTTGGTTACTATTTTGGCGTACAAAGAGAATTTCCCATTCCAGACAGGGTCATTCTTGTTTCTGTTTGTTTACAACACTCATCCCTCTTTGCTCCTTGCAAGTTCTCCATCCCTCCCTAGTATCCTGAAATGATAGCACTCTGCCAACTTCTCATTTCTCATTGGTGTCAGACAGGTTAAAAAATCACACTACTTCTTGAGGCTGCCCTGTTTAATGGCCCTTTGTTGTCTTGCTAGTGATGTCAGATAGGATTATTTGCTCTGTTTTCTGTTTGTGGTCCTGAATGGAAACCCTGTGTTAAAGACTGTAAAACAATTTCTGTCCTGCTCTGACTAGTTTAGAGCTACAGTCTTGAGTTTGAGTTGTTGGGGTTTTTTCATTTGAACAACATTTTTGAGTATTTATGCAGACAAATATTTTTCTTTATAGAACTGGCTGTACTTCAGGGGACCAGGGAGGAAAAGCAATAGTGTTGCTAGACGTAAGACTTGTTTGAAAGAGCTTTAAGTAGTACGGGTTTGATGTTTTAAAAACTATTTGTCTAAGAGTTTAGCTAGTTTCAAAGCAAAAGCTGTGTCTCCTTTTGTACAGCTTTGGACATAAGCCAGCTTCTAGGCACAATATCATGATCTTCTCTAGGGATACTCCTTACTGAAATTGTGGTGGTTGGGA